>NW_022292295.1:0-31125 GCF_002776525.5 Piliocolobus tephrosceles
CAATAGAAAAAGAGGGAATCCTTCCCAACTCATTTTATGAGGCCAACATCACCCTGATACCAAAGCCTAGCAGAGACACAACAAAAAAGAGAATTTTAGACCAATCTCCCTGATGAACATCGATGCAAAAATCCTCAATAAAATACTGGCAAACCGGATTCAGCAGCACATCAAAAAGCTGATCCACCATGATCAAGTGGGCTTCATCCCTGGGATGCAAGGCTGGTTCAACATTCGCAAGTCAATAAACGTAATCCAGCATATAAACAGAACCAAAGACAAGAACCACATGATTATCTAAATAGATGCAGAAAAGGCTTTTCACAATATTCAACAGACCTTCATTCTAAAAACGCTCAATAAAATCGATATTGATGGAATGTACCTCAAAATAATAAGAGCTGTTTATGACAAACCCACAGCTAATATCATACTGAATGGGCAGAAACTGAAAAAATTCCCTTTGAAAACTGGCACAAGACAGGGATGCCCTCTCTCACCACTCCTATTTAACATAGTGTTGGGAGTTCTGGCTAGGGCAATCAGGCAAGAGAAAGAAATCAAGTGTATTCAGTTAGGAAAAGAAGAAGTCAAATTGTCCCTGTTTGCAGATGACATGATTGTATACTTAGAAAACCCCATCGTCTCAGCCCAAAATCTCCTTAAGCTGATAAGCAACTTCAGCAAAATCTCAGGATACAAAATTAATGTGCACAAATTACAAGCATTCTTATACACCAGTAACAGACAAGCAGAGAGCCAAATCAGGAATGAACTTCCATTCACAATTGCTTCAAAGAGAATAAAATACCTAGGAATCCAACTTACAAGGGATTTAAAGGACCTCTTCAAGGAGAACTACAAACCACTGCTCAGTGAAATCAAAGAGGACACAAACAAATGGAAGAACATACCATGCTCATGGATAGGAAGAATCAATATCGTGAAATTCGCCATACTGCCCAAGGTTATTTATAGATTCAATGCCATCCCCATCAAGCTACCAATGACTTTCTTCACAGAATTGGAAAAAACTGCTTTAAAGTTCATATGGAACCAAAAAAGAGCCCGCATTGCCAAGACAATCCTAAGTCAAAGGGACAAAACCGGAGGTGTCACGCTACCTGACTTCAAAGTATACTACAAGGCTACAGTAACCAAAACAGCATGGTACTGGTACCAAAACAGAGATATAGACCAATGGAACAGAATGGAGTCCTCAGAAATAATGCCACACATCTACAACCATCTGATCTTTGACAAACCTGACAAAAACAAGAAATGGGGAAAGGATTCCCTATTTAAAAAATGGTGCTGGGAAAATTGGCTAGCCATAAGTAGAAAGCTGAAACTGGATCCTTTCCTTACTCCTTATACGAAGATTAATTCAAGATCGATTAGAGACATAAATGTCAGACTTAATACCATAAAAACCCTAGAAGAAAATCTAGGTAGTACCATTCAGGACATAGGCATGGGCAAGGACTTCATGTCTAAAACACCAAAAGCAAAGGCAGCTAAAGCCAAAATTGACAAATGGGATCTAATTAAACTAAAGAGCTTCTACACAGCAAAGGAAACTACCATCAGAGTGAACAGGCAACCTACAGAATGGGAGAAAATTTTTGCAATCTACTCATCTGACAAAGGGCTAATTTCCAGAATCTACGAAGAACTCAAACAAATATGCAAGAAAAAAACAAACAACCCCATCCAAAAGTGGGCAAAGGATATGAACAGACATTTCTCAAAAGAAGACATTCATACAGCCAACAGACACATGAAAAAATGCTCATCATCACTCGCCATCAGAGAAATGCAAATCAAAACCATAATGAGATACCATCTCACACCAGTTAGACTGGAAATCATTAAAGAATGAGGAACCAACATGTGTTGGAAAGGATGTGGAGAAATAGGAACGCTTTTACACTGTTGGTGGGAGTGTAAACTAGTTCAACCATTATGGAAAAACAGTATGGCAATTCCTCAAGGATCTAGAACTAGATGTACTATATGACCCAGCCATCCCACTACTGGGTATATACCCAAAGGATGATAAATTATTCTACTACAAAGACACATGCACATGTATGTTTATTGTGGCACTATTCACAATAGCAAAGACTTGGAATCAACCCAAATGTCCATCTGTGACAGACTGGATTAAGAAAATGTGGCACATATACACCATGGAATACTATGCAGCCATAAAAAAGGATGAGTTTGCGTCCTTTGTAGGGACATGGATGCAGCCGGAAACCATCATTCTTAGCAAACTATCACAAGAACGGAAAACCAAACACCGCATGTTCTCACTCATAGGTGGGAACTGAACAATGAGCTCACTTGGACTCGGGAAGGGGAACATCACACACTGGGGCCTATCATGGGGAGGGGGGAGGGTGGAGGGATTGCATTGGGGAGTTATACCTGATATAAATGATGAATTGATGGGTGCTGATGAGTTGATTGGTGAAGCACACCACCACGGCACAAGTATACATATGTAACAAACCTGCACGTTATGCACATGTACCCTAGAACTTAAAGTATAATAAAAATAAAAATAAAAAATAGAAATGAAAATCAAAAAAAAATAATAAAAAATAAAACGAAGAGACGGGGGTGCTGAGCAAGATGGCCGAATAGGAACAGCTCCAGTCTCCATCTCCCAGCACGAGCGACACAGAAGACCGGTGATTTCTGCATTTTCAACTGAGATACTGGGGTCATCTCACTCGGGAGTGCCGGACAATCGGTGCTGGTCAGCTGCTGCAGCCTGACCAGCGAGAGCTGAAGCAGGGCGAGGCATCACCTCACATGGGAAGTGCAAGGGGGAAGGGAGTCCTTTTTCCTAGCAAGGGGAACTGAGATACACAACACCTGGAAAATCGGGTAACTCCCACCCCAATACTGCGCGGTAAGCACACCGGCACACCAGGAGAATATACCCCACACCTGGCCGGGAGGGTCCCACGCCCACGGTGCCTCCCTCCTTGCTAACACAGCCGTCTGCGGCAATCTAACCGCAAGGCAGCAGCGAGGCTGGAGAAGGGGCGCCCGCCATCGCTGAGGCTTAAGTATACATATGTAACAAACCTGCATGTTATGCACATGTACCCTAGAACTTAAAGTATAATAAAAAAAAATAAATAAATAAAAATAAAACGAAATTAAACAAACAAACAAACAAAAGAAATGAATGGACATATCAGAGAGCAGTTTCTTGGAACGCTTCTTTCTGGGTTTTATTGAGGATAGGTCACTTTTTGCCATAGTCTTCAATGCGCTCCTAAATGTCACTTTTTTGGTTTTACAGGAAACGTGTTCAAACACTGTCTTTTGAGAAAAGAGGTGTAACTCTCTGAGTGGAATGCATACATCACAAAGCAGTTTCTCAGAAAGCTTCTCTCCAGTTTTTATCTGAAGATATTTGCATTTTCTCCATAGTCCCGAATGTGCTCCCAAATGTCCCTTCACGGATCCGTACATGACAGCGTTTCCAAGCTGCGTAATTTAAACACAGCTTTATCTATTTGAGATGAATAAACATAGTGAAAAGCAGAGTCACAGAAAGCTTCTTTCCAGTTTTAATTTTAAGATGTTTCCTTTTTCACCATAGTCCTGAATGTGAGAATGTGATCCCGAATGTCTGTTCTCGGATCCGTCCATGACAGATTTTCTAAGATGTGTAATACAAAGAAAGCTTTATCTATGTAAAATGAATACACATAGCACAGAGCAGCTTCACAGAAAGCTTCTTTCCAGTTTTTGTCTGGGGCTATTTTCCTTTTCACTATAGGCGTCAATATGCTCCCGAATATCCCTTGGTACCTTTTACTTCAAAAGTATTTCCCTAATGCTGTATGAGAAGAGAGGTGTAACACTGTGAGTGGAATGCACACGTCACAAAGCAGTTCCTCGGAAAGCTTCTCTCCAGTTTCTACCTGTACATATTTCCTCTTTCACCATAAGCCTCAAAGCGTCCCCAAATACCTCTTGACACACTAAACATAAACAGTGTTAGAAAACTGCTCAATGAAAAGAGAAGCTTAACTGAGCGAGAGGAATTCACATGAAACATAGTAGTTTTGCAGAAAGCTTCCTTCTGGTTTTTATTTGACAATATTTTTTTCTCCATATTCTAAAGAACGTTCTCAAATGTCATTCCTCAGATTTCACAGAAACAGTGATTCCAAACTGCTCAATCCAAAGAATGATTTAACTCTATGAGATGAATACTCACATCACACAGCAGTTACTCAGAAAGCTTCTCTCCAGTTTTCAACAGAAGTCATTTCCTTGCTCATCAGAGGCCTCCAGACACCACTTAATATCCCTTTGAAGATTCCTCAAGACAAAGTTTCCAAACTGGGCAATGTAGAGTAAACTTTAACTCTGTGAAATGCATGCACATATTGGAGAGTAGTTTCTTGGAATGCTTCTTTCTGGATTTTATTTGAGGATATTTCACTTTTCACCATAGTCTTTCATGCACTCTGAAATATCACTTTATCGGTTTTACAGGAACAGTGTTCAAAAACTGCTTTAGGAGAAAAGAGGTATAACTCGCTGAGTGGAATATACACATCACAAAACAGTTTCTAAGAAAGTTTTCCTCCAATTTTCGTCTGAAAATAATTCCTTTCTCACCATAGGCCTCAATGTGCTCCCGAATGGCCCTTCATGGATTTTTCCATGACGTAGTTTCCAAACTGCGTAATATAAAGAAAGTTTAATCTATGTAAGATGAATCAGCATATCTATCACAAAGCAGTTTCACAGAAAGCTTTTTTACATTTTTAGTGTGAGGACATTTCTTTCTTCACCAATAGCTGTCCATATACTCCCGAATGCAACTTGGTAGCTTTTTCTCCAAAAGGGTTTCCGTAATCCTCTATGAGAGGAAAGGTATAACTCTGAGAGTGAAATGCACACTTCACAAAGCAGTTCTTCAGAAAGCTTCTCTCCAGTTCCTATCTGAATATATTTTCTTTTTCACCATAAGACTCAAAGTGCTCCCGAATATCCTTTCGCATGCTGAACATAAACAGTTTAAGAAAACTTCTCAATGAAAATGGAAGATTAACTGAGCGAAAGGAATTCACATGACATGTAGCAGTTTCATAGAAAGCTTCCTTCTGGTTTTTATCTCAGAATATTTCTTTCTCCATATTCTAAAGAACTTTCCCAAATGTTCTTCTTTTTTTTTTTTTTTTGAGTCGGAGTCTTGCTCTGTTGCCCGGGCTGGAGTGCAGTGGCCAGATCTCAGCTCACTGCAAGCTCCGCCTCCCAGGTTTACGCCATTCTCCTGCCTCAGCCTCCCGAGTAGCTGGGACTACAGGCACCCGCCACCTCGCCCAGCTAGTGTTTTGTATTTTTTAGTAGAGACAGGGTTTCACCGTGTTAGCCAGGATGGTCTCGATCTTCTGACCTCGTGATCCGCCCGTCTCGGCCTCCCAAAGTGCTGGGATTACAGGCTTGAGCCACCGCGCCCGGCCCAAATGTTCTTCCTCAGATTCCTCAGAAACAGTGATTGAAAACTGCTCAATCCAAAGAATGGTTTAACTCTATGAGGTGAATACACACATCACACAGCAGTTTCTCAGAAAGCTTCTCTCCAGTTTTCAATGGAAGACATTTCCTTGCACATCACAGACCTCCAGATGCCACTTAATATCCCTTCGCAGATGCCTCAGAGACAGAGTTTCCAAACTGGGCAATGTAGTGTAAGCTTTAACTCTGTGAAATGAATGCCCATTACAGAGAGTTGTTTCTTGGAATGTTTCTTTTTGGGTTTTATTTGGGGATATTTCACTTTTCACCATAGTCTTCAATGTGCTGTGAAATATCAATTTTTCTGTTTTACAGGAACAGTGTTCAAACTGTGCCTTATGAGAGAAAAGGTAAAATTCCCTTAGTGGAATGCACACGTCACAAACCAGTTCCTCGGAAAGCTTCTCTGCAGTGTCTATCTGAATATATTTTCTTTTTCACTGGAAGACTCAAAGCGCTCCCGGATATCCTTTCGCATGCTGAACACAAACAGTTTAAGAAAACTTCTCAATGAAAATGGAAGCTTAACTGAGCAAGAGGAATTCACATGACACATAGGAGTTTCATAGAAAGCTTCCTTCTGGTTTTTATCTCAGAATATTTCTTTCTCCATATTCGAAACAGCATTCCGAAATGTCCTTCTTCAGATTTCTCAGAAACAGTGATTGAAAACTGCTCAATCCAAAGAATGGTTTAACTCTATGAGATGAATACACACATCACACAGCAGTTGCTCAGAAAGCTTCTCTCCAGTTTTCAATGGAAGACATTTCCTTGCTCACCACAGGCCTCCAGGCGGCACTTAATATCCCTTCGCAGATTCCTCAGAGACACAGTTTCCAAACTGGGCAATGTTCTGTAAGCTTTAACTCTGTGAAATGAATGCCCATGACAGAAAATTGTTTCGTGGAATGCTTCTTCTTGGGTTTTATTTGAGGATATTTCACTTTTCACCATAGTCTTCCATGTGCTGGGAAATAATCAATTTTTCAGTTTTACAGGAACAGTGTTCAATCTGTGCCTTATGAGAGAAGAGCTAAAATTCCCTTAGTGGAATGTACACTTCACAAAGCAGTTTCTCAGAAAGCTTCTTTCCACTTTTTATCTGAAGACATTTCCTTTTTCACCACAGGCCTGAATGAGCTCCCTGATGTCTCTTCACAGATCCATCCATGATGGAGTTTCCAAACTTTGTAATATTAAGAATGTTTTATCTATATGAGATCAATAAAGATATCTATCACAAAGCATTTTGGCAGAAAGATTCCTTCCAGTTTTTGTCTGAGGCTATTTCCTTTTTCACCATAGCTGTCCATATACTTCCAAATGTCCCTTGGTAGCTTTTCTCCAGTATGGATTCCCAAAACCGCTATGAGAAGAAAAGTATAGCTCTGTGAGTAGAATGCACATGTCACAAAGCAGCTTCTCGGGAACGGCAATCCAGTTTCTATGTGAAGACATTTCCTTTTTCACCACAAGCCTCAAAGCGCTCCAGATATCCCTTCCAAGACTAAACGAAAACAGTGTTAGAATACTACTCAATGAAAAGAGAAGCTTAACTGTGCAAGTTGAGTTCACATAGAGCAGTTTCACAGAAAGCTTGCTTCTGGTTTTTAACTGATGGTATTTCTTTCTCAGAATATTCTAAAGGGCGTTCATAAGTGTCCTTTCTCAGGTCCACAGAAACAGTGATTTCAAACTGCTCAATCCGGAGAATAATTTAACTCTATGAGATGAATACACATCTCACAAAGCATTTACTCAGAAAGCTTCTCTCCAGTTTTCAACGGAAGACGTTTCGTTGCTCAACACAGGCCTCCGGGAGCCACTTAATAGCCTTTCGCAGATTCCTCAAAGACAGTGTTTCCAAACTGGGAAATGTAGGGTAAGCTTTATCTCTGTGAAATGAATGCACATATCAGACAGCAGTTTCTTGGAACGCATCTTTCTGGGTTTTATTGTGGATAGTTCACTTTTTGCCATAGTCTTCAATGCGCTCTGAAATATAACATATTCAGTTTTACAGGAACAGTGTTCAAATCCTGCATTATGAGAAAAGAGGTATACATCCCTAAGTGGAATGCACAAATCACAAAGCAGATTCACAGAAAGCTTCTTCCCGTTTTTAACTGAAGATATTTCCTTTTTTACCATAATCCTGAATGTGCTCCCAAATGTCCCTTCAGGGATCCGTCTCTGACCGAGTTTCCAAGTTGTGTAATGTAAACAAAGCTTGATCTATGTGAGATGAATACACATATCACAGAGCTGTTTCACAGAGAGCTTCTTTCCAGTTTTTGTCTGAGGCAATTTCCCTTTTCACTGTAGGCCACAATATGCCTCCGAATATCCCTTGATACCTTTTTCTCCAAAAAGGTTTTCCTGATGCTGTATGAGAAGAGAGGTATAACACTCTGAATGGAATGCAAACGTCACAAAGCAGGTCCTCGGAAAGCTTCTCTCCAGTTTCTATCTGAACATAATTCCTTTTTCACTGTAAACCTCCAAGCGCTCCCGAATATCCCTTCATACGTTAAACAAAATGAGTGTTAGAAAACTGCTCAATGAAAAGAGAAGCTGAAGTGAGTGAGAGGAATTCACACGACACATAGTAGTTTCAAAGAACGCTTCCTTTTTTTAATCTGAGAATATTTCTTTCTCCACATTCTAAAGAGCCTTCCAAAGTATAATTCCTCAGATTCCATAGAAACTGTGATTTCAAACTGCTCAATCCAAAGAATTATTTAACTCTATGAGATGAATATACACATTCCGAAGCACTTGCTCAGAAAACTTCTTTCCAGTTTTCATTGGAAGGTACTTTCCTGCTCATGACAGGTCTCCGGGCACCATTTAATATCCCTTCGCAGATTCCTCAAAGACAGAGTTTCCAAACTGGGCAATGTAGAGTAAGCTTTAACTCTGTGAAATGAATGCACATATCAGAGAGCAGTTTCTTGGAATGTTTCTTTCTACGTTTTATTTGAGGATATTTCACTTTTCGCCGTAGTCTTCAATGCACTCCGAAATATCACTTTTTCGGCTTTACGGGAACAGTGTTCCAACACTGCCTTATGAGAAAAGAGGTATAACTGCATCAGTGGAATGCACACATCACAAGGTACTTTCTCAGAAAGTTTCTCTGTGGTTTTTATCTGAAGATATTACCTTTTTCACCATAGTCTTGAATGTGCTGCCGAATGTCCCTTCGCGGATCCGTCCATGATGGAGTTTCCAGGCTGTGTAATGAATATCTATGTGAGATGAATAAACATAGCTAAAAGCAGATTCATGGAAAGTTTCTTTCCAGTTTTTGTCTAAGGATATTTCCTTTTTCACCATACTCCTGAGTGTGCTCCCAAATGTCTCTTTGCGGATCCGTCCATGAGAGAGTTTCCAAGCTGCATAACATAAAGAAAGCTTTATCTCTGTGAGATGAATACAGATATCACAGAGCAGTTTCACAGAAATCTTCTTTCCTGTCATTGTCTGATGCTACTTCCTTTTTCACCATAGTCGTCAATATGCTCCTGAATATCCCTTGGTACGTTTTTCTTCAAAAGGGTTTCCCTAATGCTGTATGAGAAGAGAGGTAAAACACTGTGAATGGAATGCACACGTCAAAAAGCAGCTCCTTGGAAAGCTTCTCTTCAGTTTCTATCTGAAGGTGTTTCGGTTTTCACCATAAACCTCAAAGCGCTCCAGAATATCCCTTTGCAGAAAAAAGAAAATCAGTGTTAGAATATTGCTCAATGAAAAGAGAGGCGTAACTGTGCAAGTGGAATTCACATGACACAGAGCAGTTTCACAGAAAGCTTCCTTCTGATTTTTATCTGAGGTTATTTCTTTTTCAGCATATTCTAAAGTGCATTCCCAAATGTCCTTTTGCAGGTTCCAGAGGAACATTGATTTCAAATTCCTAACTCAAAGAATGATTTAACTCTATGAGATGAATACACACATCATAAAGCAGTTGCTCAAAAAGCTTCTCTCCAGTTTTCAACGGAAGACATTCCCTTACTCACCACAGGCCTCCGGGTGCCACTTAATATCCCTTCGCAGATTCCTCAAAGACAGAGTTTCCAAAATGGGCAATGTAGAGTACGCTTTAACTCTGTGAAATGAATGCACATTTCAGAGAGCAGTTTCTTGGAACGCCTCTTTCTGGATTTTATATGAGGATAGTTTACATTTCGGTATAGTCTTCAATGCGCTCCAAAATACCACATTTTCAGTTTTAAAGGAACAGTGTTCAAACACTGCCTTATGAGAAAAGAGGTATAACTCCCTGAGTGGAATGCACACATCACAAAGCAGTTTCTCAGAAACCTTCTCTCCAGTTTTTATCTGAAGATATTTCCTTTTTCACCATAGTCCTGAATGTGCTCTCGAATATCCCTTCACGGATCCATCCTTGACGCAGTTTCCAAGCTGTATATTGTAAAGAAAACTTTATCTATTTGTGATGAATAAGTATAACAAAGAGTATTTCACAGAAAGCTTCTTTCCAGTTTTGATCTGAAGAGTTTTCCTTTTTCACCATAGTACTGAATGCGCTTCCAATTGTCCTTTCACGGATCTGTCCATGACAGAGTTTCCAAGCTGTGTAATGTAAAGAAAGCTTATCTATGTGACATGAATACAGATATCACAGAGCAGTTTCGCAGAAAGCTTCTTTCCAGTTTTTATCTGAAGATATTTTCTTTTTTACCATAGGCCTGAATGTGCTCCCGAATGTCCGTTCGCTGATCCGTCCATGACCGAGTTACCAAACAGCAAAATATAAAAAAAGCTTTATTTATCTGAGATGAATATACATATCTATCACAATGCAGTTTCAGAGAAAGCTTCTTTCCAGTTTTTGTCTGTGGATATTTTGCTTTTCACCATAGCCTTCCATATACTCCCCAGTGTACCTTAGTAGCTTTTTCGCCAAAAGGGATTCTCTAATCCTCTATGAGGAGAAAGGTATAACTCTGTGAGTGGAATGCACTCGTCCAAAAGCAGCTCTTTGGAGATCTTCTCTCTAGTTTCTATCTGAAGATATTTCTGTTTTCACCATAAGCCTCAAAGCGCTCCCGAATATCCCTTCGCAGACTAAACACAGTGTTAAAATACTGCTCAATGAAAAGAGAAGCTGAACTGTGTGAGTTTAATTCACATGACACAGAGCAGTTTCACAGAAAGCTTCCTTCTGGTTTTTATCTGAGTGTATTTCTTTTTTAGCATATCTAAAGGGTGTTCTGAAATGTCCTTTCTCAGATTCCACAGAAACAGTGATTTCAAAGTGTTCAATCCAAGGAATGGTTTAAGTCTATGAGATGAATGCACACATCATAAAGCAGTTTCTCAGAAAGCTTCTCTCCAGTTTTCATCGAAAGACATTTCCTTGCTCACCACAGGCCTCCGAGAGCTACTTTATATCTCTTTGCAGATTCTTCAAAGACAGAGTTTCCAAAGTGGGCAATGTAGAGTAAGGTTTAATCCTGTGAAATGAATGCACTTATCAGACAGCAGTTTCTTGGAACGCTTCTTTCTGGGTTTTATTTGAGGATATTTCACTTTTCACTATGGTCTTTAATGCACTCCGAAATAACACTTTTTTCAATTTTACAGGAACAGTTGAAACACTGCCTTATGAGAAACATCGTAGACTCCCTGAGTGGAATCTAGAAGTCACAAAGCAGTTTCGCAAAAAGCTTCTCTCCAGTTTTTATCTGAATATATTTACATTTTCAACATTGTCATGAATGTGCTCCCGAATGTCCCTTCACAGATCCGTCCATGATGGAATTTCCAAGCTGTGTAAGGTAAAGAAAGCTTTATCTATGTGAGATGAATAAACATAGCAAAAAGCAGATTCACAGAGCTTCTTTCTAGTTTTTAGCTGAAGATATTTTCTTTTCCCCATAGTTCTGAGTGTGTTCCTGAATGTCCCTTCATTGATCCGCCCATGACGGAGTTTCCAAGCTGCATAATGTAAAGAAAGCTTTATCTATGTGAGGTGAATACACATATCATGGAGCAGATTAACAGAAAACATCTTTCCAGGTTTTGTCTGAGGCTATTTCCCTTTTCACCATAGGTGACAATATGCCGCGGAATATCCCTTGGTACCTTTTCTCCAAAAGGGTTTCCCCGATGCTGTATGAGAAGAGAGGTATAACACTGTGAGTGGAATGCACATGTCACAAAACAGTTCCTCGGAAAACTTCTATCCAGTTTCTATCTGAACACACTTCCTTTTTCACTGTTAGCCTCAAATTGCTCCCGAGTATCCCCACAGACTAAACAAAAACAGTGTTAGAATACTACTCTATGAAATGAGAATCTGAATTGTGTGAGTGGAATTCACATGACACAGAGCAGTTTCACAGAAAGCTTCCTTCTGGTTTTTATCAGAGGGTATTTCTTTTCCAGAATATTCTAAAAAACGTTCTCAAATGTCCATTCTCTGGTTCCACGGAAACTGTGATTTCAAATTGCTCAATCAAAGAATCATTAAACTCTGTGAGATGAATACACACATCACAAAGCAGTTGCTCAGAAAACTTCTCTCCAGTTTTCAACAGAACACATTTCCTTGCTCAACACAGGCCTCTGGCGCCACTTATATCCCTTCGCAGATTCCTCAAAGACAGGTTTTCCAAACTGGGCAATGTAGAGTAAGCATTTCGTCTGTCACATGAATGTACACATCAGAGAGCAGTTTCTTAGAATGCTTCTTTCTGGGTTTTATTTTAGGATATTTCACTTTTCGCCATAGTCTTCAATGCGCTCTGGTATATCACTTTTTCAGTTTACAGGAACAGTGTTCAAACACTGCCGTATGAGAAAAGGGGCATAACTCCCTCAGTTGAATGCACACATCACAGAGCAGTTTCCTAGAAAGCTTCTCTCCAGTTTTATCTGTAGATAATTCCTTTTTCACCATAGGCCTGAACGTGATCCCAAATATCCCTTCACGGATCCATCCATGACAGAGTTTCCAAGCTGTGCAATGTAAAGAAAGTTTTAGCTATGTGAGATGATAAACGTAGCCAAAAACAGATTCACAGAAAGCTTCTTTCCAGTGCTTATCTGAGAATATTTCCTTTTTCACCATAGTCCTGAATTGGCTCTCGAATGCCCCTTCACGGATCCATCCCTGACAGAGTTTCCAAGCTGCATAATGTAAAGGAAGTTTTATCTATGTGAGATGAAAACACATAGAACAGAGCAGATTCACAGAAAGGTTCTTTCCAGTATTTTTCTGAAGCTATTTCCCTTTTCACCACAGGCGTCATTATGGTCCCGAATATCCCTTGGTACATTTTTCTCCAAAAGGGTTTTCCCAATGTTGTATGAGAAAAGAGGTATAACACTGTGAGTGGAATGCAAACGTCACAAAGCATTTCCTTGGAAAGCTTCTCTCCAGTTTCTATGTGAACTTATTTCCTTTTTCACTATAAGCCTCAAAACTCTCACGAATACCCCTTCGCATGCTATACATAAACAGTGTTAGAAAACTGCTCAATCAAAGGAGAAGCTTAACTGAGTGAGAGGAATTCACACGACACATAGCAGTTTCACAGAAGGCTTCCTTCTGGTTTTTATCTGAGGATGTTTCTTTCTCCATATTCTAAAGAGCATTCCCAAATGTCCTTCTTGAGATTCCACAGAAGCACTGATTTCAAACTGCCCAATCCAAAGAATGGTTTAACTCTATGTGGTGAATATGCACATCACAAAGCAGTTGCTTAGAAAGCTTCTCTCCAGTTTTCACCTGAAGACATTTCCTTGCTCACCACAGGCATCTGGCACCACTTAATATCCCTTCACAGATTCCTCAAAGACAGAGTTTCTAATATGGCCAATGTAGAGTAAGGTTTAACTCTGTGAAATGAATGCACATATCAGAGAGTAGTTTCTAGGAATGCTTCTTTCCGGGTTTTATTTGTGGATATTTTACTTTTCGCCATTGTCTTCAATGCACTCCGAAATATCACTTTTTCGGTTTCACAGGAACAGTGTTCAAACCCTCTCTTATGAGAAAAGAGGCGTAACTCCCTGAGTGGAAGGAACACATCACAAAGAAGTTTCTCAGAAGCTTCTCTTCATTTTTTATCTGAATATATTTAGTTTTTCACCATCAACCTGAAAGTGACCCCTAATATCCCTTCACAGATCCGTCCATGACGGAGTTTCAAGGCTGTGTAATGAAAAGAAAGCTTTATCTTTGTGAGATGAATAAACATAGCAAAGAATGCTTCTCTCCAATTTTTATCTGAAGAGATTTCGTTTTTCACCATAGGCCTGAATGTGCTCCGGAATGTCTCTTCGCGGATCCGTCCTGACGGAGTGTCCAAAATGCATACTATAAAGAAAGTTTTATCTATGTGAGATCAACAAACATATCTATCACGAAGCAGTTTCATAGAAAGCTTCTTTCCAGTTTTTGTCTGAGGATATTTAGTTTTTCACCATAGCCGTCCATATACTCCTGAATGTCCCTTGTTAGCTTTTTCTCCAAAAGGGATTCCCCAATCCTCTATGAGAAGAAAGGTATAACTCTGTGAATGGAAAACACATGTCATAAAGTATCTCCTTGGAAAGCTTCTCTCCAGTTTCTATCTGAAGATACTCCCATTTTCACCATAAGATTCAATGTACTCCCAATTATCCTTACAGAGACTAAACAGAAACAGTGTTGAAATACTGTTCAATGAAAAGAGAACCTGAACTGTGTGAGTGGAATTCACAAGACACAGAGCAGTTTCACAGAAAGCTTCCTTCTGGTTTTAATCTGAGGTTATATCTTTTTCAGCATATTGTAAAGAGCGTTCCCAAATGTCCTTTCTCAGGTTCCACACAAACACTGATTTAAAACTGCTCAATCCAAAGAATGATTAAACTCTGTGAGATGAATACACACATCACAAAGCAGTTGCTCAGAAAGCTTCTCTCCAGTTTTCAACGGATGTCATTTAATTTTTCACCATAGGTCTCTGGGCGCCACTTGATATCCCTTCGCAGATACCTCAAAGACAAAGTTTCTAAACTGAGCAGTGTAGAGTTAGCTTTCAATCTGTGAAACGAATGTACATATCATAGAGCAGTTTCTTGGAAAGCTTCTTTCTGGCTTTTATTTGAGCATAGTTCGTTTTTCGTCATAGTCTTCATTGCGCTCCGAATTATCACATTTTCAGTTTTACAGGAACAGTGTTCAAACACTGCCTTATGAGAAAAGAGATAAAACTCCCTGAGTGGAATGCACACATCAGAAAGCAGTTTCTCAGAATGCTTCTCTTCAGATTTTATCTGATGATATTTCCTTTTTCACCATGGGCCTGAATGTGACCCGAATGTCCCTTCACGGATCCGTCCATGATGGAATTTCCAGGATGTGTAGTGTAAAGAAAGCTTTATCTATGTAAGATAAATACAGATATCCCATAGCACTTTCACAGAAAGCTTCTTTGCAGTTTTTGTCTGAGGCTATTTTCTTTTTCACCATAGTCGTCAATATGCTCCCGAATATCCCTTCGTGCCTTTCTCTCCAAAACGGGTTCCCCGATGCTGTATGAGAAGAGAGGTATAACACTGTGAGTGGAATGCACAAGTCACAAAGCAGTTTCTTGGAAAGCTTCTCTCCAGTTTCTATCTGAACATATTTCCTTTTTCACCATAAGCCTCAAAACGTTCAAGAATATTCCTTCGTACATTAAACATAAACAGTGTTAGAAAACTGCTCAATGAAAAGAGAAGCTTAACTGAGGTAAAGGAATTCACACGACACATAGCAGTTTCACAGAAAGCTTCCTTCTGGTTTTTATCTGAGGATATTTCTTCCTCCATATTCTAAAGAGCATTCCTAAATGTCCTTCCTCAGATTCCACAGAAACAGTGATTTCAAACTGCTCAATCCAAAGAATGGTTTAACTTTATGAGATGAATACACATATCACAAAGCAGTTGCTCAGAAAGCGTCTCTCCAGTTTTCACCGGAAGACATTTTCCTGCTCACCAGAGGCCTCCGGGCACAATGTAATATCCCTTCTCAGTTTCCGCAAAGACAGAGTTTCCAAACTGGGCAACATAGAGCCAGCTTTAAGTCGGTGATTGAGAGCACATATCACAGAGCAGTTTCTTGGAACGTTTCTTTCTGGGTTTTATTTGAGGATATTGCACTTTTTGCCATAGTCTGAAATGAGCTCCAAAATATCACTTTTTCGGTTTTACAGGAACGGTGTTCAAACACTGCCTTATGAGAAAAGATGAATAGCTCCCTGAGTGGAATGCAAACATCACAAAGCAGTTTCTCTGAAAGCTTCTCTCCGGTTTTTATCTCAAGATATTTCCTTTTTCATGGTAGGCCTGAATGCTCCCAAATGTCCTTTCGCAAATCCGTCCATGACTGAGTTTCCAAACTGCCTAATATAAAAAAAGTTTTATCTATGTGAGATGAATAAACATATCTATCACAAAGCAGTTTCACAGAAAGCTTCTTTCCAGTATTTGTCGGAGGATATTTCCTTTTTCACCACAGCTGTCCATATACTACCGAATGTCCCTTGGTAGCATTTTCTCCAAAACGGATTCCCCAATCCTCTATGAGAAGAAAGGTATAGCTCTGTGAGTGGAATAGACACGTCACAAAACAGCTCCTTGGAAAGATTCTCTCCAGTTTCTATCTGAAGATATTTCCGTTTTCACCATAAGCCTCAAAGTGCTCCCGAATATCCCTTTGCAGACTAAAGACAGTGCTAGAATACCGATCAATGGAAAGAGAAGTGTAACTGTGTGAGTGGAATTCACAATACACAGAGCAGTTTCACGGAAAGGTTCCTTCTGGTTTTTTCTGAGGGTATTACTTTTTCAGCATATTCTAAAGAGCATTCCTATATGTCCTTTTTCCGATTCCACAGAAACAGTGATTTCAAACTGCTCAATCCAAGGAATGATTTAACTCTATGAGAAGAATACACACATCAGAAAGCAGTTGCTAAGAAAGCTTCTCTCCAGGTTTCAATGGAAGACATTTCCTTGCTCACTACAGGCTTCAGGGCACCACTTAATAACAGTTCGCAGATTCCTCAAAGATAGAGTTTCCAAATTGGGCAACCTAGAGTAAGCTTTATCTCTGTGAAATGAATGCACATATCAGACAGCAGTTTCTTGGAACGCTTCTTTCTGGATTTTATTTGAGGATATTTCACTTTTCGTCATAGTCTTCAATGCACTCCAAAATATCACTTTTTAGGTTTTACAGGAACAGTGTTCAAACACTGCCTTGGGAGGAAAGAGGTATAACTCCCTGAGTGGAATGCACATATCACAAAGCAGTTTCTCAGAAGCTTCTTTCCAGTTTCTATCTGAACATATTTCCTTTTTCACAGTAAGCCTCCAAGCGCTGCTGAATATCCCTTTGCATGCTAAACATAAACAGTGTTAGAAAACAGCTCAAAGAAAAGAGAAGCTTAAGTAAGTGAGAAGAATTCACATGACACATAGCAGTTTCACAGAAAGCTTCCTTTCGATTTTTTTCTGAGGATATTTCTTTCTCCATATTCTAAAGAGTGTTCCCAAATGTCCTTCCTCAGGTTCCACAGAAACAGTGATTTCAAACTGCTCAATCCAAAGAATGGTTTAACTCTATGAGATGAATACACACATCACAAAGCAGTTGCTCAGAAAACTTTTTGCCAGTTTTCATCGGAAGACATTTCTGTGCTCATCACAGACCTCCGGGTACCACTAATGTCCTTTTGCAGATTTCTCAAGACAAAGATTCCAAACTGGGCAAAGTACAGTAAGTTTTAACTCTGTGAAATGAATATGCATATCAGAGAGCAGTTTCTTGGAACACCTCTTTGTGTTTTTTATTTTAGTGTATTTCACTTTTCACCAGTCTGCAATGAGCTCTGAAATGTCACTTTTTTGGTTTTACAGGAACGGTGTTCAAACCCTGCCTTATGAGAAAAGAGGTACAGCTCCCTGATTGGAATGCACACATCACAAAGTAGTTTCTCAGAAAGCTTCTCTCCGGTTTTTATTTCAAGATATTTCCTTTTTCACCACAGGCCTGAATGTGCTCCCGAATGTCCCTTCACGGATCCGTCCATGACCGAGTTTCCAAACCGTGCAATACAAAGAAAGCTTTATCTATGTGAGATGAATAAACATCTAACAGAAAGCAGATTCTCAGAAAGCTTCTCTCCAGTTTTTATCTGAATATATTTCCTTTTTCATCATAGGCCTGAATCTGGTCCCAAATGTCCCTTCGGGAATCCGTCCATGATGGAGTTTCCACCTGTATAATATAAAGATTTATCTATGTGAGATGAATAAACATAGCAAAAACAGATTCACAGAAAGTTTCTTTCCGTTTTTTATCTGAAGATATCATCTTTTTCACAATAGTCCTGAATGTGCTCCAGAATATCCCTTCGTGGATATCTCCATGAGAGAGTTTCCAAACTGCGTAATGTAGAGAAAGCTTCATCTATGTGAGATGAATACATGTAGCACAGAGCAGCTTCACAGAAATCATCCTTCCAGTTTTTGTCTGAGTCTATTTCTCTTTTCACCATAGGCGTCAATATGCTCCCGAATATCCCTTGGTACCTTTTTCTCCAAAAGGGTTTCCCCGATGCTGTATGAGAAGACAGGTATAACTCTGTGAGTGAAATGCCCACATCACTAAGCAGCTGCTCCAAAAGATTCTCTCCAGTTTCTATCTGTAGATATTTCCTTTTTCACGATAGGTCTGAATGTGCTCCAGAATGTCCCTTCGCGGATCCATCCATGACAGAGTTTCCAAACTGTGTAATATAAAGAAAGTTTTATCTATGTGAGATGAATAAACGTATCTATCACAAAACATTTTCTCAGAAACCTTCTCTCCAGTTTTTATCTGAAGATATTTCCTTTTTCACTATAGGCCTGAATGTACTCCTGAATGTCCCCTCGTGGATCCATCCATGACAGAGTTTCCAAGTTGCATAAGTAAAGAAAGCTTTATCCACGTGAGATGAGTAAGCATAGTGAAAAGCAAATCCACAGAATGCTTCTTTACAGTTTTTCTCTTAAGATATTTCCTTTTTCACAATAGTCCTGAATGTACTCCTGTATGTCCCTTTGTGGATCCATCATTGACAGAGTTTCCAAGCTAAGTAATGTAAAGAAAGCTTTATCTATGTCAGATGAATAAACATAACAAAAAGAAGATTCACCGAAAGTTTCTTTCCAGCTTTCATCTGAAGATGTTTCCTTTTTCACCATAGTCCTGAATGTGTTCCCAAATGTCCTTTTGCAGATCCATCCATGACAGAGTTTCCAAGCTGTGTAATGTAAAGAGAGCTTTATCTATGTGAGATGAGACAAATATCACAAAAAAGTTTCACAGAAAAGGTTTCCCCGATGCAGTATGAGAAGTGAGGTATAACACTGTGAGTGGAATGCACATGTCACAAAGCAGTTCATCGGAAAGCTTCTCTCCAGTTTCTATGTGAATATATTTCCTTTTTCACCATAAGCTTCAAAGCTCTCCTGAATGTCCCTTCGTACACTAAACATAAACAATGTTAGAAAACTGCTCAAAGAAAGGGGAAGCTTAACTGTGCGAGAGGAATTCACATGACGCATAGCAGTTCCAAAGAAAGATTCCTTCTGGTTTTTATCTGAGGATATTTCTTTCTCCATATTCTAAAGATCGTTCCCAAATATCCTTCCTCAGATTACACAGTTGCAGTGGTTTAAACTACTCAATCCGAAGAATGGTTTAACTCCATGAGATGAATACACACATCACAAAGCAGTTGCTCAGAAAGCTTCTCTCCAGCTTTCATCGGAAGACATTTCCTTGCTCAGCACAGGCCTCTGGGTGCCACTTAATATCCCTTCGCACATTGCTCAAGGACAGGTTTTACAAACTGGGCAATGTAGAGAAAGCTTTAATTCTGTGAAATGAATGCATATATCAGAGATCAGTTTCTTGGAATGCTTCTTTCTGGGTTTTATTTGTAGACATTTCACTTTTCGCCATAGTCTTCAAGGCGCTCCGAAATATCACTTTTTCGGTTTTACAGGAACAGTGTTCAATACTGCCTTATGAGAAAAGACTTATAACTCCCTGAGAGGAATGTACACATCACAACGCAGTTTCTCAGAAAGCTACTCTCCAGCTTTTATCTGAAGATGTTTCCTTTTACACCATACGCCTGAATGTGCTCCCAAATGTCCCTTTGCACATCCATCCATGACGGAGTTTCAAACTGTGTAATATAAAGAAAGTTTTATCTATGTGACATGAATAAACATATCTATCACAAAGCAATTTCACAAAAAGCTTCTTTACGATTTTTGTCTAAGCCATCCATTCCTTTCCTTTTTCACCATAGCCATCCATATACTCTCAATTGTCCCTTGGTAGTGTGTTCTCTGAAAGTGATTCCCCAATCCTCTATGAAAAGAATTGTATAACTCTGTGAGTGGAATGCACACATCACAAAGCAGCTCCTTGGAAAGCTTCTTCAGTTTCTATCAGAAGATATTTCAGTTTTCACCATAAGCCTCATAGTGCTCCCGAATATCCTTTGGCAGACTAAGCAAAAACAGCCTTAGAATACTGCTCAATGGAAGGAGAAGCTTAACTTTGCAAGTGGGGTTCATGCGACACAGAGCAATTTCACCGAAAGCTTCCTTCAGGTTTCTGTCTGAGGGTATTTCTTTTTCAGCATATTCTAATGAACGTTCCCAAATGTCCTCTCTCAGGTTCCACAGAAACAGTGATTTCAAACTGGTCAATCCAATGAATGATTTAACTCTATGAGAGTAATACACACATCACAAAGTAGTTTCCCAGAAAGTTTCTCTCCGGTTTTCAACGGAAGATATTTCCTTGCTCACCACAGGCCTCCGGGTGCCACTTAATATTCCTTCGCAGATTCCTCAAAGACAGAGTTGCCAGATTGGGCAATGTAGAGTAAGCTTTTACTCAGTGAAATGAATGCACATATCAGAGAGGAGCTTCCTGGAATGCTTCTTTCGGGGATTATATGATGATATTTCACTATTTGCCACAGTATTCAATGCACTCCGAAATGTCACTTTTTCTGTTTTACAGGAACAGTGTTCAAACACTGCCTTATGAGAAAAGAGGTATAACTCCCTGAGTGGAATGCACAGATAACAAACCAGTTTCTCAGAAAGCTTCTCTCCAGTTTTTATCTGAAGATATTTCCTTTTTCACCATACAGCTGAATGTGCTCCAGAATGTCCCTTTGTGGATTTGTCCATGAGCGAGTTCCCAAACTGTGCAATATAAAGAAAATTTTATCTAGGTGAGATGAATAAACGTATCTATCACAAAGCAGTTTCCCAGAAAGCTTCTTTTCAGGTTTTGTCTGAGGATATTTCATTTTTCACTGTAGCCGTCCATATACTCCCAGTTGTCCTTTGGTAGATTTTTCTCCAAATGGGATTTCCGAATCCTGTATGAGAAGAAAGGTATAACTCCGTGAGTGGTATGCACACGTCACAAAGCATCTCCTCGGAAAGCTTCTCTCCATTTTCTATCTGAAGATATTTCCGTTATCTCCACAAGCCTCAAAGTCCTCATTTATATTCCTTCGTGGACTAAGCAAAAGCCGAGTTAGAATACTGCTCAATGAATAGAGAAACTTAACTTGGCGAGTGGAATTCAAGTGACACAGAGCAGTTTCAATGAAAGCTTCCTTCAGGTTTCTCTCTGAGTGTGTTTCTTTCTCCACTGCCTAAAGAGCGTTCCCAAATGTCCTGCCTCAGACTCCACAGGAACAGTGATTTCAAATTGCTCAATACAAAGAATGGTTTAACTCTTTGAGATGAATACACACGTTACAAAGCAGTTGCTCAGAATGCTTCTCTTCTGTTTTCAACGGAAGACATTTCTTTCCTCACCACAGGCCTCCGGACGCCACTTAATATCCCTTCGCAGATTCCTCAACGACAGAGTTTTGAAACCAGGCAATGTCGCGTAAGCTTTTACTCCGTGAAATGAATGCACATATCACAGAACAGTTTCCTGGAATGCTTCTTTCTGGGTTTTATTTGAGGATATTTCACTCTTCGCCATAGTGTTCAATGCGCTCTGAAAAATCACTTTTTCGACTTTACAGTAAAAGTGTTGAAACACTGCGTCATGAGAAAAGAGGAAAAATTCCCTGAGTGGAATGCATACATCATCAAGTAGTTTCTCAGAAAACTTCTCTCCAGTTTTTATCTGAAGATATTTCCTTTTTCACCATAGGCCTGAATATGCTCCTGAAAGTCACTTTGCGGATCCGTCCATGATGGAGTTTCTAAACTGCGTAATATAAAGAAAGTTTTATCTATGTGAGATGAATAAACATATCTATCACAAAGCAGTTTCACAGAAAGCTTCTTTCCAGTTTTTGCCTGAGGATATTTCCTTTATCACCGAAGACCTCCATATGGTGAATGTCCCTTGGTAGCTTTTCCTCCAAAAGGGATTCCCCAATCCTCTATGAGAAGAAAGGTATAACTCTGTGAGTGGAATGTACATGTCACAAAGCAGCTCCTCGGAAAGCTTCTCTTCAGTTTCTGTCTGAATATATTTCCGTTTTCAACATAAGCATCAAAGCATCCCAAATATCCCTTCGCAGACTATGCAGAAACAGTGTTAGAATACTGTTCAATGAAAAGAGAAGCTTAACAGTGCAAGTGGAATTCACACGACACAGAGCAGTTTCACAGAAAACTTCCTTCTGGTTTTTATCTGAGGGTATTTCTTTTTCAGCATATGCTAAAATGCGTTCCCAAATGTCCTTTCTCAGATTCCACAGAAACAGGGTCTTCAAACTGCTCAATCTAAAGAATGGTTTAACTCTATGAAATGAATACACACATCGCAGGCAGTTGCTCAGAAAGCTTCTCTCCTGTTTAAACGGAAGATATTTCCTTACTCACCACAGACCTCCTTTCGCTACTTATTATCCCTTCACAGATTCCTAGAAGACAGAGTGTCCAAACTGGGCAATGTAGGGTAAGCTTTAACCCTTTGAAATGAATGCACATGTCAGAGATCAGTTTATTAGAATGCTTCTTTGCGGGTTTTATTTGAGGATATTTCACTTTTCGTCTTAGTCTTCAATGCGCTCCAAAATATCACTATTTCCGTTTTATAGGAACAGTGTTCAAACACTTTCTTATGAGAAAGGAGGTATAACTCCCTGAGTGGAATGCATACATCACAAAGTCGTTTCTCAGAAAGCTTCCCTCCGGTTTTTATCTGAAGATATTTCCTTTTTCACCATACACCTGAAGGTGCTCACTAATATACCTTTGTGGATCCGTCCGTGAAGGAGTTTCCAAGCTGCATAATGTAAAGAAGGCTTTATTTATGTGAGATAAATAAACATAGTAAAAATCAGATTGACAGAAAACTTCTTTCCATTTATTATCTGAAGATATTTACTTCTTCACAATATTCCTGAATGTGCTCCTGAATGTCGCTCCACGGATCCGTCCAGACAGTTTCCAAGCTACATAATGTAAAGACTGCTTTATTAATGTGAGATGAATACACATATCACAGAGCAGTTTCACACAAAGCTTCATTCCAGTTTTTGTCTGAGGCTCTTTCCTTTGTCACCATAGGCATTGATAGGCTCCCAGATATCCCTTGGTACCTTTTTCTCCAAAAGGGTATCCCCGATGCTGTATGAGATGAAAGGTATGACAGCATGAGTGGAATGCACATGTCACAAAGCAGTTCCTCGGAAAGCTTCTCTTCAGCCTCTATCTGAACACAATTCCTTTTTCACCATAAGAGTCAAAGCACTCCAAAATATCCCTTTGCATGCTAAACATAAGCAGTGTTAGAAAACTGATCAATGAAAAGAGAAGCTTAAATGAGTGTGAGGAATTCCCACGACGCATAGCAGTTTCACAGAAAGCTTCCTTCTGGTTTTTATCTGGGGATATTTCTTTCTCAATATTCTAAAGAGCGTTCCCAAATGTCCTTCCTCAGATTCCACAGAAATAGTGATTTCAAACTGCTCAATCCAAGGAATGGTTTGACTCTGTGAGGTGAATACACACATCACAAGACAGGTGCTCAGAAAGCTTCTACACAGTTTTCATCAGAAGACATTTCCTTGCTTACCACAGGCCTCCGGGGCAGCAAATAATATCCCTTGGCAGATTCCTCAAAGACAGAGTTCCTAAACTGGGCAATGTAAAGTATGCTTTAACTCTGTGAAATGAATGCACATAAGACAGAGCAGTCTCTTGGAGTGTTTCTTTCCGAGTTCTATTTGAGTATATTACACCTTCCAACATAGCCTTCAAAGTGCTCTAAAATATCCCTTTTTCGGTTTTACAAGAACAGTGTTCAAACACTGCCTTATGAGGAAAGAGGTTATATCTCCCTGAGTGGAATGCACACATCACAAAGCAGTTTCTCAGAAAGCTTCTCTCCAATTTCTATCTGAGGATATTTCCTTTTCACCGTAAGCCTGAATGTGCTCCCAAATGTCACTTCACAGATCCGTCCATGATGGAGTTTCCAAACTGCATAATATAAGGAAAGTTTTATCAATGTGGGATGAATAAACATATCTATCACAAAACACTTTCACAGAAAGCTTCTTTCCAGTTTTTGTGTGAGAATATTTCCTTTTTCACCATAGCTGTCCATATATTCCCGAATGTCCCTTCGCAGGTTTTTCTCCAAAGAGGATTCCCCAATCCTCTATGAGAAGAAAGGTATAACTCTGTGAATGGCATGCACACATCCCAAGCACCTCCTCGGAAAACTTCTCTCCAGTTTTTATCTGAAGATATTTCCGTTTTGAACAACAGCCTCAAAGCACTCCCGAATGTCCTTTCGCAGACTAACCACAGTGCTACAATACTGCTCAATGAAAAGGGAAGCTTAACTGTGCGAGTGGAATTCACATGACACAGAGCAGTTTCTCAGAGAGCTTTCTTTTTGTTTTTATATGAGGGTATTTCTTTTTGAAAATATTCTAAAGAGCGTCCCCAAATGCCCTTTTTCAGGTTCTACAGAAACAATGCTTTCAAACTGCTAAAAAGAATGATTTAATTCTATGAGATGAATACACACATCACAAAGCAGTTGCTCACAAAGCTTGTCTCCTGTTTTCAATGGAGGACATTTAGTTGCTCACCATAAGCTTCTGGACGCCACTATATCCCTTCGCAGATACATCAAAGACAGAGTTTCCAAACTGGGCAATGTAGAGTAAGCTTTAACTCTGCGAAAATAATCCACATATAAAAGAGCAGTTTCTTGAAACCCTTCTTTCTGGGTTTTATTTGAGGATAGTTCACTTTTCACCTTAGTCTTCAATGCGCTCCGAAATATCACTTTTTGGGTTTTACAGGAACAGTGTTCAAACACTGCCTTATGTGAAAAGAGGTATAACTCCCTGAGTGGAATGCACATATCACAAAGCAGCTTCTCAGAAAGCTTCTCTCCAGGTTTTATCTGAAGATATTTCCATTTTCAATATAGCCCTAAATGTGCTCCTGAATGTCCCTTTGCAGATCTTTCCATGACATAGATTCCAAACTGTGTAATATAAAGAAAGTTTTATCTATGTGAGATGAATAAACATATCTATCACAAAGCAGTTTCACAGAAAGTTTCTTTCCAGTTTTTGTCTGAGAATATTTCCTTTTTCACCATAGCTGTCCTTACAGTGAAAACCCCTTGTTAGCCTTTTCTCGAAAAGGGATTCCCCTATCCTCTGTGAGAAGAAAGGTATATCTCTGTGAGTAGAATGCACACATCACAAAGCAACTCCTTGGAAAGCATCTCTCCAGCTTGTATCTGAACACATTTCCATTTTCACCATAAGCCTCAAAGCGCTGCCAAATAGCCCTTCACAGACTAAACAAAAACATTGCTCAAAATACTGCTCAATGAAAAGAGAAGCTTAAGTGTGAGTAGAATTCACATCACACAGAGCAGTTTCACAGAAAGCTTTCTTCTGGTTTTTATCTGAGGGTATTTCTTTTTCAGCATATTCTGAAGAGAGTTCCTAAATATCCTTTATCAAGTTCCACAGAAACAGTGATTTCAAACTGCTCAATCCAAAGAATGATGTAACTCTATGAGCTGAATACACACATCACAAAGCAGTTGCTCAGAAAGCTTCTCTCCAGTTTTCAACAGAAGACATTTCCTTGCTCACCCCAGGCCTCTGGGCGTCACTTAATATCCCTTCACAGATTCCTCAAAGACAGAGGTTCCAAACTAGACAACATAGAGTAAGCTTTAACTCTGTGAAATGTATGCAAATATTAGAGAGCAGTTTCTTGGAACGCTTCTTTCTGGGTTTTATTTGAGGATATTTCACTTTTCGTCTTACTCTTCAATGCGCTCCGAAATATCCCTTTTTCAGTTTTACAGGAACAGTGTTCAAACACTGCCTTAAGAGCAAAGAGGTATAACTCCTTGAGTGGAATGTACACATCACAAAGCAATTTCTCCGAAAACTTCTCACCAGTTTTATCTGAAGATATTTCCTTTCTCACCATAGGCCTGAATGTGCTCCCGAATGTGCCTTCACACATCTTTCCATGACGGAGTTTCCAAACTTCGTAATGTAAAGAAAGTTTTATCTATGTGAGTTGAATAAACATATCTATCACAAAGCAGTTTCCCAGAAACCTTCTTTTCAGCTTTTGTCTGAGGATATTTCCTTTTCACCATAGTCGTTCTTATGGTGAAAATTCGTTGGTAGCTTTTCTCGAAAAGAGATTCCCGAATCCTCTGTGAGAAGAAAGGTATAACTCTGTGAGGAGAATGCACACATCACAAAGTAACTCCTCGGAAAGCATCTCTCCAGTTTCTATCGGAAGATATTTCCGTTTTAACCATAAGCCTCAAAGCGCTCCCGAATATCCCTTCGCAGACTAAACAAAAACACGGTTAGAATACTGCTGTATGAAAAGAGAAGCTGAAATGTGCGAGTGGAATTCAAACGACACAGAGCAGTCTAACAGAAAGTTTCCTTCAAGTTTTATCTGAGGGTATTTCTTTTTCACCATATTCTAAAGAGCTTTCCCAAATGTCCTTTCTCAGATGCCACAGAAACACTGATTTCAAACTGCTCAATTCAAAGAATAATTTAACTCTATGAGATGAATACACACATCACAAAGCAGTTGCTCAGAAACCTTCTCTCCAGTTTTCAATGGAAGACATTTCCTTGCTCACTACGGGCCCCCGGGCGTCACTTAATATCTCTTCGCGGATTCCTCAAAGACAGAGTTTCCAAACTGGGCAATGTAGAGTAAGCTTTAACTCTGTGAAATGAATGAACATGTCAGAGAGCAGTTTCTTGGAATGCTTTATTTTGGGTTTTATTTTAGGATATTTCACTTTTCGCCATAGTCTTCAATGCACTCTGGTATATCACTTTTTCGATTTTACAGGAACAGTGTTCAAACACTGCCTTATGAGAAAAGAGGTATAACTCCCTGAGTGGAATGCACAGATAACAAACCAGTTTCTCAGAAAGCTTCTCTCCAGTTTTTATATGAAGTTGTTTTCTTTTTCACCATAGGCCTGAATGTGATCCTGAATATCGCTTCACAGACCCGTCCATGATGGAGTTTCCAAGGTGCGTAATGTAAAGAAAGCTTTATCTATGTGAGAAGAATAAACATAGCAAAAAGCTGGTTCAGAGAAAGCTTCTTTCCAGTGTTTCTCTGAAGATATTTCCTTTTTCACCATAGTCCTGAATGTGCTCCCAAATGGCCCTTCACGGATCCGTTCATAACAGAGCTTCCAAGCTACATAATGTAAAGGAAGCTTTATCTCTGTGAGATGAATACACATATCACAGAGCAGTTTCACAGAAAGCTTCCTTAAACATTTGTCTGAAGCTGTTTCCATTTTCACCATAGGCGTCAATTTTCTCCTGAATATCCCTTAGTATCTTTTTCTTCAAAAGTGTTTCCCCGGTGCTGTATGAGAACAGAGGTTTAACACTGAGAAAGGAATGCACATGTCACAACAGTTCCTCGGAAAGCTTTTATCCAGTTTCTATCTAATCATATCTCCTTCTTCTCTGTAAGCCTCAAAACGCTCCCGAATATCCCTTCACACGCTAAAGATAAACAGTGTTAGAAAGCTGCTCAATGAAAAGAGAAGCATAACTGAGTGAGAGGAATTCACATGACAGATAGCAGTTTCACAGAAAGCTTCCTTCTGGTTTTTATCTGAGGATCTTTCTTTCTCCATATTCTAAAGAGCGTTCCCAAATGTCCTTTCTCAGGTTCCACAGAAACAGTGATTTCCAACTGCTCCATCCGAAGAATGGTTTAGCTCTATGAAATGAATACACAAATCATAGGCAGTTGCTCAGAAAGCTTCTCTCCTGTTTTCAAAGGAAGACATTTCCTTACTCAACGCAGGCCTCCATTCGCTACTAAATATCCCTTCGCAGATTCCTCAAAGACAGAGTTTCCAAACGGGCAAGGCGAAGTAAGCTTTAAGCCTTCGAAATGAATGCACATGTCAGAGATCAGTTTATTGGAATGCTTCTTTTTGGATTTTATTTGAGGATATTTCACTTTTCGCCATAGTCTTCAATGCACTCCGAAATATCACTTTTTCGGTTTTACAGGAACAGTGATCAAACACGGCCTTATGAGAAAGGAGATATAACTCCCTGAGTGGAATCCACACATCACAAAGTAGTTTCTCAGAAAGCTTCTCTCCGGTTTTTATCTGAAGATATTTCCTTTCTCACCATACGCCTGAATGTGCTCCCGAATATTCCTTTGCTGATCCATCCATGACGGAATTTGCAAGCTGCGTAATGTAAAGAAAGTTTTATCTATGTGAGATGAATAAGCATAGCAAAAATCAGATTCACAGAAAGCTTCTTTCCATTTTTTGTCTGAAGATATTTACTTTATCACAATATTCCTGAATGTGCTCCTGAATGTCCCTTCGAGAATCCATCCATGATAGAGTTTCCAAGCTGCGCAATGAAAAGAATGCTTTATTTATGTGAGACGAATGCACATATCACAGAGCAGTTTCACAGAAAGCTTCATTCCAGTTGTTGTCTGAGTCTATTTCCCTTTTCACCATAGGCGTCAATATGCTCTCGGATATCCCTTGGTACCTTTTTCTCCAAAAGGGTTTTCAAGATGCTGTCTAAGAAGAGAGGTATAACACTGTGAGTAGAATGGACACGTCACAAAGCAGTTTCTCAGATAGCTTCTCTCCAGTTTCTATCTGAACATATATGCTTTTTCACTGTAAGCCTCATAACACTCCCAAATATACCTTCACACGCTAAACATAAACAGGGTTAGAAAACTGCTGAATGAAAAAGGAAGCTTATCTGAGTGAGAGGAATTCACACGACGCATAGCATTTTCACAGAAAGCTTCCTTCTGGTTTTTATCTGAGGATATTTTTTCTCCATATTCTAAAGAACACTCCCAAATGTCTTTCCTCAGATTCCACATAAGCAGTGATATCAAACTGCTCATTGCAAAAAATGGTTTAACTCTATGAGATGAATACAAACATCCCAAAGCAGTTGCTCAGAAAACTTCTCTCCAGTTTTCGTCAAGACAGAGTTTCCAAACTGGGCAATGTAGAGTAAGTTTTACCTCTGTGAAATGAATGCACATATCAGAGAGCAGTTTCTTGGAATGCTTCTTTCTCTGTTTTATTTGAGGATTTTTCACTTGGTGCCATAGTCTTCAATGTGCTCTGAAATAACACTTTTTCGGTTTTATAGGAACAGTGTTCAAACACTGCCTTATGAGAAAAAAAGGTATAACTCCCTGAGTGGAGTGCACACATCACAAAGTAGTTTCTCAGAAAGCTACTCTCCAGTTTTTATCTGAAGATATTTCCGTTTGCACAATAGGCCTGAATGTGATTCCAAATACCCCTTCGTGGATCGGTCCATGACTGAGTTTCCAAGCTGGGTAATGTAAAGAAAGCTATATGTATGTGAGATGAATAAACACAGCAAAAAGCTGATTCACCAAAAGCTTTTTTCCAGTTTTTATCTGAAGATATTTCCCTTTTCACCATAGTCCTGAATGTGCTCCCGAATGTAACTTCGCGGATTCGACCAAGACAGAGTTTCCAAGCTGTGCAAAGTAACCAAAGCTTTGTCTACATGAGATAAATAAACATATGAAAAAGTGGATTCACAGAAAGCTTCCTTCCAGTTTTAATCTGAAGATATTTCCTTTTTCACCGTAGTCCTGAATATGCTTCCGAATGTCCGTTCACAGATCCATCCATGACAGCGTTACTAAGCTCCATAATGTAAAGAAAGGTTTATCTATGTGATATGAATGCTCATATTACAGAGAAGTTTCACAGAAAGCTTCCTTCCAGTTTTTGTCTGAAGCTATTTCCCTTTTCATGATAGGCGTCAATATAGTCTCGAATATCGCTTGGTAGCTTTTTCTCCAAAAGAGTTTTCCTGATGCTGTCTGAGAAGAGAGGTATAACACTGTGAATGGGATGCTCACATAACAAAGACGTTCCTCAGAAAGCTCTTCTCCAGTTTCTATCTGAATATATATCCTTTTTCACTATAAGCCTCAAAATGCTCCTGAATATCCGTCCACACACTGAACATAAACAGTGTTAGAAAACTGCTCAATGAAAAGAGAAGCTTAACTGAGTGAGAGGAATTCACATGACACATAGCAGTTTCACACAAAGCTTCTGTCTGGTTTTTATTGGAGGATATTTCTTTCTCCATATTCTAAAGAGTGTTCCAAATTGTTCTTTTTCATATTCCACAGAAACAGTAATTTGAAACTTCTCAATCCAAAGAGTGGTTTAAATCTATGAGATGCATATACACATTACAAAGCAGTTGCTCAGAAACCTTCTTTGCAGTTTTCCCCGGAATACATTTCCTTGCTCAACACAGGCCTCCAGGCACCACTACACATTCCTTTGCAGATTCCTCAAACACAGAGTATGAAAATTGGGCAATGTAGAGTAACCTTTATCTCTGTGAAATGAATGCACATATTAGAGACCAATTTCTTGGAAAGCTTCTTTCAGAGTTTTATCTGAGGATATTTCACTTCTTGCCATAGTCTTCAATGCGCTCAGAATTATCAATTTTTTGGTTTTACAGGAACCAGTGTTCAAACACTGCTTTATGAGAAAAGAGGTATAACTCCCTGAGTAGAATTCACACATCACAAAGATGTTTCTCAGAAAGCTTCTCTCCAATTTTTATCTGTAAATACTTCCTTTTTCACCATAGGTCTGAACGTGATCCTGAATATCCCTTCACGGATCCGTCCAAGACGAAGTTTCCAAGCTGCGCAATGTAAAGAAAGCTTTAGCTATGTGAGATGATAAACATAGCCAAAAACAGATTCACAGAAAGATTATTTCCAGTGCTTATCTGAGGATTTTTTTTTCACCATAGTCCTGAAAGGTCTCTCGAATGCCCCTTCGTGGATCCAGCCCTGACAGAGTTTCCAAGCAGCATAATGTAAAGGAAGTTTTATCTATGTGAGATGAAAACACATAGAACAGAG
>NW_022292299.1:0-5822 GCF_002776525.5 Piliocolobus tephrosceles
ATTTTCCTTTCCACTATGGCGTGATCGACCTCAGCAATTTCTGCCAGCGGCTAGGCAAGTGGTCCAAAATTAATTACATACAAGGCTTTGGGGCCTTAGGCTCTCGTCCCTATACTCCTTCTCTCCCCGCTCTCCCCACCCCCTCCCTTCCTGCCCAGACTCCTCCTCCTCCCCCCCATCCAGACTCCTCCTTCCTCCTCCTTATCTACTAGTAATCCACTCGGTCCCATGCCTCCTTCGGGGCCCCCAACTGGCTGTCTTGAGTCCCCTATCTCTGCCCACACCCTCCTACAGTGTTAGCACCTTTGCAAGAGGTAGCTGGGGTGGAGGGGGTAGTCAAAGTACATGTCCCTTTTTCATTGGCCGATCTTTCCAAAATTGAGAAGCGTTTAGGTGATTTCTCAGCTAATCCTACCATATACATAAAGGAATTTAGACACCTTTGTCAGGCGTATGACTTAACTTGGCATGACCTCCAGGTTATCCTAACCTCTACCCTAAAATGACTGAGGTTCTAACCCAGTATACCCGGTTAGATCCGGCCTCCCCCACAGGGGTCACCATTTTGGCATCTTACTTCATTTCTCAATCAGCTCCTGACATTCGTAAAAACTTCAAAAGGTAGAGGATGGTCCTCAGGCACCAATACAAGACCTAGTTAAATTAGCCTTTAAGGTCTATAACTCCAGAGAGGAGACGGCTGAGTTACAGCTCCTAGCAGCGGCTTTACAGCCCAGTCGTAACCCCAGGCCAGAGAGCACATACTCTGCAGACTCCAAGGCTACAAAAGGAGCCTGCCTGCTATAAGTGCGGCAAGGCAGGACACTATGCCAACAGGTGTCCGCAAGGTCCCCGAACCCCAACGCAGCCTTGCTATAAGTGCAAGGCATCAGGACATTAGGCCAGTGAATGTCATAACCCTCATCCACCAGCAACCCCCTGCCCTGCTTGCCAGCAGGGAGGAAACTGGAAGTCTGATTGCCCCACCCTGAGAACAGGTGCTGCGCCTCCACGTGACCCCCTTTCCCAGGATCCTGGGAGCTCCTTCCAGCTCCTACATCTGGACAATGACGACTGAAGGTGCCGAGACTCGGGGACCCCCATCACCCTTGCCAAGCCGCGGGTAACTCTCCTGGTAGCGGGTAAGACAATTACTTTTTTAATCAACAGCGAGGCTACCTATTCTGTTTTGCCATCCTTCTCTGGACCTAGCCTTCCATCCAATATCTCTGTAGTAGGAGTAAGTGGAAAGCCATCCACTCCACGAAAACTCCACTCCTTAATTGCTGCCTGGCCAACAACTACTTTGCGCACTCATTCCTCATTATACTCTCATGCCCTACCCCCTTACTAGGCCGAGACATCCTGAGCACCTTAAAGGCCTCCATATACATTCCCACCAACCCATCCACTCCCCTTCAACCCTCTCATGACCTGTTGCTCATGCTTTGTGCAGGCGCACACGCTCCTCCTATGTCGCCCCCACCCCCCATCTTCCCTATTTCTGTACACCCTCAAGTGTGGGACACTTCCACCCCGGTCATAGCTGCCCACCGCCCACCAGTTCTTGTCAAGCTCAAAGATCCTACTCGTTTCCCAAACCGCCCCCAATTCTCTCTCTCTCTGACACATCTACAAGGTTTAAAGCCAATTATCACATGACTACTTAGCCAACATATCCTTGTCCGCACACATTCCCCTTGTAACACTCCAATACTTCCAGTTAAAAAGGCAGATGGAACGTATAGGTTAGTACAGGATCTTTGGCTAGTCAATGAAGCCACCCGTCCCACGCACCCTGTAGTTCCCAACCCTTACACCCTTCTGTCCCATATCCCTACCAATTCTACTTATTTTACTGTGCTAGACCTTAAGGATGCCTTCTTTACCATACCCCTACACACAGACTGCCAGTTCCTGTTTGCTTTCACATGGGAGGACCCAGAGACACATACCTCCACTCAACTGACGTGGACAGTCCTCCCACAAGGGTTCCGGGACAGCCCCCATTTCTTTGGTCAGGCCTTAGCAAAAGACCTTGCCTCCTGCCCTCTCACTAATAGCAAAGTTCTGCAGTATGTAGATGATCTCCTAATCTGTAGCCCTACCAAACAAGACTCTCTTCTAGACATTGCAACTCTCCTCAACCATTTAGGCTCATTAGGTTATAGAGTATCTAAACACAAGGCCCAAATTTCATGCCAAACCATCATATATTTAGGAATTGAAATCACCCCAACAACCCGGTCACTAACTACCGACCGCATGGCCCTAATACGTAACTTTCTTCCCCCTCAAGATGCAAAAGAAATTCAATCTTTCCTAGGTCTAATAGGTTTCTTCAGATATTGGATCCCCAATTTTGGAATCCTAGCCAAACCTTTATACACTGCAGTTAAAGAAACCCCACATGGGCCTTTGTCCAACCCCAAGTTAATCTCGACTCATTTCACTAGCTTAAAAGCTTGCCTTCTCTCACAACCCACTCTCTCACTGCCTGATTTCCAGCGTCCCTTCCAACTCTTTACAGATGAAAGGCAGAAAGTGGCAGTTGGTCTCTTAGCCCAGCCTGTCGGTAACACCCACCGTCCTGTGGCCTATATATCCAAACAGCTAGACCCAACTGTACAAGGCTGGCAACCCTGTCTGCGTGCGTTAGCAGCGGCAGCCTGCCTGACCCAGGAAGCAAAAAAGCTCATTAGAGGCAGTAATCTAACAGTCCTCTCCACACACCGTCTTCAGGATCTCATCTCTCATAAAAGTATTAGCCACTTAACTCCATCCCGGCTCCAACTTTTCCATCTCTTATTCATAGAAGACCCCACTGTTACTTTAGAAGTTTGCTCCTCTCTAAATCCAGCCACTTTACTGCCAGACTCTCTTAAACTACCCCATACTAAACATTCTTGTCCTGAGGTCCTGGAGGCTCAACCCCCCAGCCACCTACACTTGCATGACCAGCCCCTTCAGAATGCACAACCAACCCTATTTGTGGATGGCAGCTCCTTTATCAACCCCCAAGGAAACAGGCAGGCAGGATATGCAGTAGTTACCTCCTCCACAGTTTTAGAGGCAAAACCCCTACCACAAGGGACCACATCACAGAAGGCAGAACTCACTGCACTAACCAAGGCACTCCTACTATCAAAAGGAAAAACAGTAAACATATACACAGATTCTAAATATGCTTTTCTAATCGCACACACCCATTCAGTCATCTGGAAAGAGAGAGGGTTTTTAACCACCGGCGGTACCCCTATTATTAACAAAAACCAAATACTCAAACTACTAGATGCACTGTCGGCACCTTCCAAGGTAGCCATTATACATTGTAAAGGGCATCAAACTTCATCTGACCCGTTAGCAGCTGGCAACAATTTCGCTGACGTCACTGCCAAGTCAGCCGCCAGATTTTCCACCCCTAAGCCTCCTTCTGTCTGTTTTCTCTCCCCCCAGTATGCCCCTAACTACACTCAGGAAGAAAAGGCTAAGCTATTACAAAATCCAACAGCCAAGCTAACTACAGGTGACTGGATATATATTGATAGCAAACTAGTTATTCCTGAAACACAACTCCATACCATTCTAACAGACATACATAATTCTTTACATATAGGACCCAAAGCCTTATACAATTTTCTAAATCCCCTCCTCCACTGTCCAACACTACAAAAACACTTACTTACAATCAACCAGCAGTGCTCTACCTGCCTAAAGGCAAATCCTCAAGGCGCATTGCATAATCCCCATCCCAGCCACCAACTCAGAGGACACCAACCATGTGAAGATTGGCAAATTGATTTCACATATATGCCAAAACATAAAAAATTCAAATACCTCTTAACCCTTGTGGACACCTTTTCAGGGTGGATCAAGGCCTATCCTACCACAGGAGAAACCACTAACATTGTTGCCTCTATACTCACTGAACATATTATTCCTAGGTTTGGCCTCCCGGTCACTCTTCAATCCAACAATGGTCCAGCATTCATCTCTAAGGTAGTTCATCGAACATCTTCAGTGGCAAGGGACACTCTGCAACTACACTGAAAATGTAGTCTCATTTTATACTTATATTGCTGTCTCACTCATACACTCAGACCTTTGCTAGTCCGCCTACTGTATGGCAATTACTTTTTTTCATCACTGAAACTTGGCCACAAGACAGCCGAACACACTCAGTAGTACATAGTTCTGCCAGTTGTCTTCCTTAAGGCTGTCAAACTTCTCTCCGCACAATAGAGGCCCCTTCTCATGGCTCACACTTATCCGCCAAAGGCCAAACTTAACCTACACTGTGAATATAACCAATCTCTCCCACCGCTTCCTCTGTGAGGCTTTAGAAGGCCCCCGCCTAGTGGCAGCCCCCCTGCCCATGGCCTTCAACACAACTGGTGTCTCTCTAAAACTCTTAACCATACAGCCATTAACTGATCCCTCTATGTCCCCGTGTCCTTGGTCTCCAGTCTAACTTTATACAGCCAGGCAGAAGTAGCAGAGCTTTTCCAGCAACTTTCTATGCCACTACGCCACTTTCATCAAAAACGGGCTGTTTTCCTCCCTCTAGTTATTGGAATCAGCTGAAGGCCTGGCCTCCCTGCAGCGCCGAACTACCTCAATAGCTCAAGTAGCTGCCCAAAACAGGCGAGCCCTGGACTTGCTTACAACTGAAAAAGGAGGCACTTGTCTCTTCCCTGGAGAAGAGTGCTGCTATTATGTTAGCGAGTCAAGCCTAGTAGACACTAACATTCAAACCCTCAATAAAATAAAAGCCGAAATACAGAACCTTAATACCTCAACCTTGCTGGGACCTTCCTTCTGGGTTTTGCCCATATTCTAACAAATGCTTCCATTCCTCATTCCTATACTAATACTGTGCCTTATTTTATTTTTCATCCATGCGTCCAAACACCAACCATAGGCCCTGACCTTAACGACGCCCCTTAACAGCAGGAAGTAGCCAGACAGACCACGGCGCCCCTTTATCACTATTATCAATAAAAGGTTGGACTGTTTGGACGAATGGAGGCAAGATGGTGCACTTCCGGGTTCTTCTTCACCACCAACTCTTCCCGCACGCGCAAAAATGCAGCCGGCGACCCGGGAAGGTGCAGACCAACTGGGCATGCGCCAGGTGACGTCAATCCGAAGAGACCAAGATTTACCTGGTCACACCTGCGGAACGCCCCTGACACGCCCATGCCCCCACCTATTGCCCTCCCACTCCTAGAAAAGCCGCTCTCCGCCATTGAGCCACGCGGACTTCCCAGCTTCCCATTGCTGTCGGGACTGTCGGAACTCCGTCCCAGAGCTTGGAGGAGGGGAACTCTGCCGGCCTTCTTTGCCGGAGGCCGACAGACTTCTTCTCCACACCTTAGGTTACTAAAATAAACTTGCAGTTTTGCTCCTGACCTTTGCCTACTTGCTGGTTCTTTTGTGCTCGCTCTGGTGGTCTTAGAAAAACAAGTCACTATGGAAGGCAGTTTTGCAAGTTCCTGCCAGAGTAAACATACACTTACCACATGATGTGGCAAAAAAATAAAATTTTAAAAATATATTTTATATACTTAAAATATATATATTTACATAAATGTATATTATATATATATTTAAAATAATTTATTTTAATTTTTTGTAGAGACAGTCTCCCCACGTTGCCCAGCCTGCAGAATCTATTAAATTTAAAAGCATTTTAAAATCTTGAACAAGAAATTATTTGAAGAGTAAAAAGTAAAATGATAGAGAGTGTTGATTGGTAAATTCCAAATGTTGCATATTACATAATTTGGATTAATTTTAAATTCCGAAAAGTGAAACTTTAA
>NW_022292301.1:0-2310 GCF_002776525.5 Piliocolobus tephrosceles
TGCCCTCTGTGCACCCACAGGCTCAACACCAAGTGGAAGCTTCCAGGGCATGGTGCTTGCCTCCTCTGAAGCAATGGCCTGAGTTGTACCTTTGCCCCTTTCAGCTGCAGTGGGAGGTGGAGTAGCTACAACGCAGGCTGCCATGTCCTGAGGCCCTGGGCTGTCCCATGAAACCATTGTTTCCTCCTACTTCTCCAGGCCTGTGATGGTATGGGCTACCCTGAAGGTCTCTGAAATGTCTTGGAGGCATTTCTTTCATTGTCTTGGCTATTAACATTTGGTACCTCTTATGCAAATTTCTGCAGCTGGCTTAAATTCTTACCTAGAAAATGGGTTTTTCTTTACAACCACATGGTCAGGCAGCAAATTCTCCACACTTTTGTGCTCTGTTTCCCTTTAAAATATAAGTGGTAGTTTCAGATAATCTCTTTGTTCATGCAAACTAGCATGTGCTATTAGAAGCAGACAGGCCATATCTTGAATGCTTTGCCACTTCGAAATTTCTTCCATGAGAGTTCTCTCTCTCAAGTTTAAAGTTCCACAGATCTCTAGAACAGGGGCACAATGTTGCCGGTCTCTTCGCTAAAGCATAGCAAGAGTGATCGTTGCTCTACTTCCTGATAAGTTCCTCATTTCATCTGAGACCACCTCAGCCTAGACTTTACTGTCCATGTCACTATCAGCATTTTGGCCACAGCCACTCAACAAGTCTCTAGGAAGTTTCAAACTTTCCCTCATCTTTCTATCTTCTTCTGAGTCCTCCAAACTTCCAAATTCTGCCCATTACCTAATTCCAAATTCATTTCCATATTTTCAGGTATCTGTATAGCAAAGCTCCACTCCCAGTACCAATTTTCTGTATTTGTTCTCACACTGCTATCAGGCAGTACTTGAGACTGGGTACTTTATGAAGAAAATAAGTTTGCTTGACTCACAATTCTTCTTACTATACAGGAAGCATGGCTAGGAAGCCTCAGGAAAGTTACAAAAGTATGTCTTACCATGACAAAGCAGGAGACAGACAGTACAAAGTGGGAAGTGCTACACAGTTTTAAACAACCAGAGAACTTATGAGAACTCACTGTTTATCATGAGAACAGCAAGAGGGAAATCTGACCCCATGATCCAATCAACTCCCATCTGGTACCTCCCCCAACATTAGGAATTGCAATTCAACATTCGATTTTGGTGGGGACACAGAGTCAAACCATATTTCACACACATACACACACACATATGCACACACGCACATACACACACACACATGCACACACAATGAAGGGGGCATGCCAAAGAAACACAGGAATTATTATTCAAGAGTCCATACGGATACAATATTGGAATAAATATATTGAGAGTAAACATATTTCTCATGCAGAAGGATTCTAGATAATTTATCTAGATTTCATTTTCAAGGAAGTAAAGCATAACTCCCTCCTTAAATATGGGCTGTACATAGTGACTTTCTTCTAAATAATGCATGGGAACAAAAGAGGAAAAGAGTAACTTTACAATGAAGAAACCAGTCAAATACTATTTGTGATCAAGGTTCACCTCAATACTGACAAGTCTTGATAATACGAACCCTTGGAATATGATGAAAATGATGCTTCACTTTTATATTTTTCTTTCTGTAAACACATACCCTAGTTTAATCATGAGAAACATGTCAGACAGGACAGAGATGAGGGACATTCTATGAAACAAAGAAAGTCTGACAAATTGTCATGGCCAAGAGTAGCCTAAGGAGAGACCTCATATCTAAATGTACAAAATGATATCTTGGATGGAATTTTAAAATACAAAAAAAGTAGATTAGGTAAAAAGTTAGAAATTTTAATGAAGAATAGACTTTAGTTAATAATAATGTATCAATATCGGTTTATTAATTTTGATGAATGTGCTGAGTCAATGTAAGAAGGTAGTAATAAGGGAAAGTCTGGGTATATGGGAAGTCTGTGTACTGCAGAATTTTTCCATAACCTAAAACTATTCTTAAATGTTTCTTTAGGCTGGGCGTGGTGGCTCACACCTGTAATCCCAGCACTTTGGGAAGTCGAGGCGGGCAGATCATGAGGTCAGGAGATCAAGACCATCCTGGCTAATCCGGTGAAAGCCCATATCCACTAAAGATACAAAAAAGTAGCCGGGCATGGTGGCGGGCGCCTGTAGTCCCAGCTACTCGGAGAGCTGAGGCAGGAGAATGGCGTGAACGCAGGCGGCAGAACTTGTAGTGACCAGAGATCGCACCACTGGGCTCCAGCCTGGGCAACAGAGTAAGACTCCGTCTCAAAAAAAAAAAAAAAAAAA
>NW_022292302.1:0-13996 GCF_002776525.5 Piliocolobus tephrosceles
AATCCATCACATAAACAGAACCCATTACAAAAAAAAAAAAAAAAAAACACAATTATCTCAATAGGTGCAGAAAAGGCCTTCAAAAAAATTCAACATGACTTCATGCTAAAAACTCAAACTAGCTATTATTGGGACATATCTTAAAATAATAAGAGCTACTTATGACAAACCCACAGCCAATATCATACTGAATGGGCAAAAACTGGAAGCATTCCCTTTGAAAACTGGCACAAGACAAGGATGCCCTCTCTCACCACTCCTATTCAATATAGTATAGTATTGGAAGTTCTGGCTAGGGCAATCAGGCAAGAGAAAGAAATAAAAGGTATTCAGATAGGAAGAGAGGAAGTCAAATTGTCTCTGTTTGCAGATGACATGATTGCACATTTAGAAAACCCCATAATCTCAGCCCAAAATCTCCTTAGGCCGGTAAGCAACTTCAACAAAGTCTCAGGATACAAAAGCAATGTGCAAAAATCACGAGAATTCCTGTACACCAATAATAGACAAACAGAAAGCCAAATCATGAGTGAACTCCCATTCACAATTGCTACAAAGAGAATAAAATACCTAGGAATACAACTTACAAGGGATGTGATGGACCTCTTCAAGAACTGCAAACCACTGCTGAAGGAAATAAGACACAAACAAATGAAGAAACATTCCATGCTCATGGATAGGAAGAATCAATATCGTGAAAATGGCCATACTGCCCAAAATGCTATCCCCATCAAGCTACCACTGACTTTCTTCACAGAATTAGAAAAAACTAATGTAAATTTCAAATGGACACAAAAAAGACTGTATAGCCATGACAATCCAAAGCAAAAAGAACAAAGCTGGAGACATCACGTTACCTGACTTCAAGCTATACGACAAGGCTACAGGAACCAAAATAGCATGGTACTGGTACCAAAGCAGACATATAAACCAATGAAACACAACAGAGGCCTCAGAAATGACGCCACATATCTACAACCATCTGATCTTTGACAAACGTGACTAAAACAAGCAATGGGGAAAGGACTGCCTATTTAATAAATGGTGTTGGGAAAACTAGCTAGCCGAATGCAGAAAACTGAAACTGGACCCCTCCCTTAAACCTTAAACAAAAATTAACTCAAGATGGACTAAAGACTTAAATGTAAGACCTAAACCATAAAAACTCTAGAAGAAAACCTAGGCAAAACCATTCAGGACAGAGGCATGGACAAAGACTTAATGACTAAAACACCAAAAGCAATGGCAACAAAAACCAAAATTGACAAATGGGATCTAATTAAACTAAAGAACTTCTGTACAGCAAAAGAAACTATCATCAGAGTGAACAGACAATCTACAGAATGGGAGAAAATTTTTGAAATCTATCCATCTGACAAAGGCCTAATATCCAGAATCCATAAGAACTTAAACAAGTTTATAAGAAAAAAAAAATTCAATAAGAGGGCAAAGGATATGAACAGACACTTCTCAAAAGAAGACATTTATGAAAAAAGCTCATCATCACTGGTCATTAGAGAAATGCAAATCAAAACCACAATGAGACAGCATCTTATGACAGTTAGAAGGGTGATCATTAAAAAGTGAGGAAACAACAGATGTTGGAGAGAACGTGGAGAAATAGCAAAGCTTTTACACTGTTGGTGGGAGTGTAAATTAATTCAACCATTGTGGAACACAGTGAGGCAATTCCTCAAGGATCTAGAACAGGAAATACCATTAGACTCAGCAATCCCATTACTGGGTATATACCCAAAAATTATAAATCATTCACTATAAAGACACATGCACACGTACATTTATCGCAGCACTGTTCAGAATAGCAAAGACGTGGAACCAACCCAAATGTCCATCAATGATTGACTGCATGAAGAAATGTGGCACATATATGCCATGGAATACTATGCAGTCATAGAAAATGATGAGTTTTTATCCTTTGCTGGGACATGGATGAAGCTGGAAACCATCATTCTCAGCAAACTAACACAGGAACAGAAAACCAAACACTGAATGTTCTCACTTATAGGTGGGAGTTGAACAACGAAAACACATGGACACAGGGAGGGGAACATCACACACTGGGCCCTGTCATGGGGTGGGGAGGCTAGGGTAGGGATAGCATTACGAAAAATACCCAATGTAGATGATGAGTTGGTGGGTGCATCAAACCACCATAGCACATATATACCTATGTAACAAACCTGCATCTTCTGCACATGTATCCTAGAACTTAAAGTATAATAAAAAAAATTCATAAGCTTGACTTTATTAAAATTGAAAATGTCTACTCTGCAAAAAGACTGCAGAGGGAATGAAAATATGAGCCACACACTAAGAGAAAACACTTATGAAATATAGATTTGTTAAAGAAGTGTTATCCAAAATACACAAAGAACTCTTAAAATTCAACAAGAAAACAACCAATTAAAAGCAGGCTAAAGATATTAATGGGAATCTCACCAAAGTAGATATATCAATGAACAGTGAGCGAATGAAAAAAACATATTACATGGACTTTGGATTATAATGATATGAAAATGTAGGGTTTTTTTGTTTTGTTTTGTTTTGTTTTGTTTTTGTTTGTTTGTTTTTGAGACGGAGTCTCGCTCTGTTGCCCAGGCTGGAGTGCAGTGGACAGATCTCAGCTCACTTCAAGCTCCGACTCCTGGGTTTACACGATTCTCCTGCTTCAGCCTCCCGAGTAGCTGGGATTACAGGTGCCTGCCACCTCGCCCGGCTAGTTTTTTTGTATTTTTTAGTAGAGATGGGGTTTTACCGTGTTAGCCAGAATGGCCTCGATCTCCTGACCTCGTGATCCGCCCGACTCGGCCTCCCAAAGTGCTGGGATTACAGGCTTGAGCCACTGCGCCCAGCCTAAAATGTAGGTTTTTCCATTGTAACTAATTTACCATTCTGGTAAATGATGCTGATAATGGAGTAAACTATGCTTCTGTGGGCTCAGGGATTATGTAGAAAAATAGTCATACCTTTCTATCAATGTAGCTGTGAACCTAAAATTCCTCTAAAAATAGTGTCTTAAAAAAATCTACTGGGTAGAAAATTTAGATTATGTCTACAAAAAATCTGAATAGGATTAAATTTTATTCAGAATATGATTACATAAATGACAAAGGCATGTCATAGACAATATGATTTACTTGAGTTGGGAAAATATCACCATTGTCTTTTGAAATTCAGAGGTATTATATACATCGGCATGTTGGTAACTGGGCTTTGTGAAGAAGGTAGTATTTTCCTAAGATTAGAGATTGATGGAAAAACAGGGCATCCCTTTCTTCTGCAGAAAAAACAAACCCAGCCACTCTCAATAAATACAGATATGCTAGTAAATATATCTCTTAATCGATGACTTTCACGTTATGAGAGCTAGTTCTGCTTTTTACTCTTAGGAGCTACAAGACTTTCAATTAGAGATATTAGTCATTTACAGCTCCACTGGGTAAAGAGTTGATTAGTGAGGCAAGAGAAAAAAATAGGAAGGCCGGATTGTGATGAAGGGATTTACCAAGTCTTTTAGAAGTGGTACTTTATTGAGATTAATGGGTGAGATCAGAACAGAACCCAGTGAAAAAAATGAATTACATAGTGGATAAAAAGTGTCAGATAAAAAAAGGAAGCCTAAATGGAAACCAACCAATAGTGAGAAGATTGAGTTTCTTTTTAATTATGTGATCAAAATGTCATGAGAATAGGAGGAAAGGCTTGGAGTATCCTGCAGTGTTAAATTTCTGATGAGGTAAATATTTTGTACGTATAAATCCTATGTGGATAGCTTTAGATGGGCTGTATGTGTGTTTGGTACTGCTTCTGTCAATATTTATATTGAGCCATACTCAGACCCTGTACGTTACTACTTGATTCTCATTTCTACCGTAGCCATTTAGTTCTCAGTCCTGGTGACAAATAACATTAGAACAAAGATGGGCAAACATCGACAATACCAGCAAGTAATAACTGATAGTCAGCTTGCCAAAGGGGCTATAAGAAATAAGATGCAGAGTTAAAAAATTATGTAATAATTCTAGGTTTTACATAATGAACATGAATATGTGAGCCTGATTTATCAAGATAAGTGGGACTGAGGTAAGATTTATTTAAAACTAGTGATATTGAAAACGTTAACTCATTTGGTGCAGTGGTGTGCACCTGTAGTCACAAGTACTGAGGATGATGAGGCAGGAGTACAACCTGTTCCCAGAAATTGGGGCCAAGCCTGAGCAACATAGCGAGCCCCATCTGAAAGAAAAAAATAATTAAAAAAAGATAACCACCAAATATGTGGCAAATTTTTTGGGGGGTCCACTTCCTTTTTCAACAGTGTTATGTTGTTGAGAAATAGCTGAAGTGAGTCAGAACTACTTATGTTGTTTCCTTAATATGTAAGGTTGAAAATGTTTCTTAACATCTTTGACACTCAATTTCAGTAACTGTAAAATGATACCTATATTATATATAGACATATATCATTGATTTAATAGAATGATTAATAAAATACCCACTTATAACAAATATTCTCTAGGTATGTAATGTATAATGCTGTCTCTTTATACACAGACACATACGTACTTAATGTGACATAGACATAGACTGATGTTCAATCAAGAGAAGCTAAAATTGCAGTTTTGATTAGTAGGTAAAGGAAAATATAAAGTTACATTTTTAGGTAGGTCTGATTTCAAATGCCAACTATTGACCCTTTTCACCTTTTCCATTACTAATTGGATAAAGACTCTTCAGATTTGATTGCTATACTGGGACCAACATTTAAAATGGAATTTTTGAAATATAATGAGTAAAAGAGCTCCTCATGTGTTTAAGCTTCAATAGCCACACATTTCATCACGCAGCAACTCAGAACTTATGCAGTCAAATGCAGGTGGAATTATCAATGATACTGTTTCCTTTGTGCAAGAAGAAAACTGGTCTGACAAAAAAACAAAAACAGAAACAAACAAACAAAAAAAAGAAAATGGAACAAAAAACACATTCAAATTCACCTATCAGAAAGCTGACATCATCTAAAGCAAATTAAATGCTTGTTTCTTGTAGCTTTCTTTAACTAATATCTCATTATTCTGATCTCAATTCCATTCCCTGAAGCCATGAGCCACTCTCTTGAGTTTCTTTTTTCTCAACAGGTGATGTAAGAATAACATGTGCAGAGATGTCTATCTGATGTCAATCATTTCATTTTAATAAAAAGTTTGTTTTCCCATTTTTATTTGATAGGTGTGATGATGTATTCCTGGAATTGAAATGAACCTTCTTTATATTTTCTTTTATTAATAAAGATATCTATTGAAACACAGTCTAAAAGGTTTTTATAAAATGAAAACAAGGTGTCAAACCTATTACTTAGGCAAACCACTAATTTTTATGCAGATTAAAATTCAATACAGAATGCACATTTATTCATATTAAACTGTGCCCATGAGGGAGAAATCAGTCTCTGCAATAAACAAAACTTTATGCCTTGTTGGAAAGCTCAAATCTCAAAAACCAAAGGCAACTTCACATTTTGTGACGCAGAACAAATACCGCAACCCCATTATGTATCTTCGGTATTCTACCCCGTTGGACAAATTCTGAGACTCTTTCATAGATCCTAAGTCTATCACCATAATTTTTTTTTGTTTCAACTGCATGATATCAATATCTCATTAAATAGCTATTGTTTCCTACTCTTGTCTGCAAGGTATACCTTTCTCTTTGTTAAGTATAGCATGGTCTCTCCTCTCTCAGTGTCCAAAAACTTCTCTTTCCTTGCTCACTAGGAGATAATTTCTTGGGGGTCTTAAGTTTCACTCATGTATAAATCATAAATTTGCTGTATTAAGAAACACAGATATTGTAGTCACCCAGCTACTGGCTGGTATTCATTCATCTCCTTTTTCCCTAAAATAAAGGACAAGGGCTTTTTAAACATTCTCAGTCTGTAGTCTTACTTTCCACAAGATAAAATGCATCCGAAATAATGCTTCCCAAATAATATTGCTAAATAATCCAACTAACGTAGTATGTGTAATACTGGCATTTTTTATTATACTTGAAGTTCTGAAATACATTTGTGGAACTTGCAGGTTTGTAACACAGGTATACGCATGCCATGGTAGTTTGCTACACCCATCAACCAATCATCTGCATTAGGTATTTCACCTAATGCTACCACTCCCGTAGCCTCCCCACCCTTTGACAGGCTGTGGTGTGTGATGTTCCCCTCCCTGGGTCCATGTGTTCTCACTGTTCAGCTCCCACTTATGAGTGAGAACATGTGGTGTTTGGTTTTCTGTTCCTGTGTTAATTTGCTGAGAATGATCATTTCCAGCTTCATCCATGTCCCTGCAAAGGACATGAACTCATCCTTTTCTATGGTTGCATATTATTCCATGGTGTGTATGTGCCACATTTTCTTTATCCAGTCAATCATTGATAGGCATTTGGGTTGGTTCCAGGTCTCTGCTATTCTGAACAGTGTTGCAATAAACATACGTGTGCACGTGTCTTTATAACAGAATGATTTGTAATCCTTTGAGTATATATCCAGTAATGGGATTGCTGAGTCTAGTGGTATTTCCGGTTCTAGATCCTTGAGGAGTCACCACACTGTCTTCCACAATGGTTGAATTAATTTACACTCCCACCAACTGTGTAAAAGGGTTTCTATTTCTCCACATCCTCTCTGGCATCTGTTATTTCCTCACTTTTTCATGATCACCATTGTAACTGGCATGAGGTGGTATCTCATTGTGGTTTTGCGTTTCTCTAATGACAAGTGATGATCTTTTTTTCACGTTTGTTGATTGCATAAATGTCTTATATTGAGAAGTGTCTGTTCATATTCTTCACCCACTTTTTGATGGGGTTGTTTTTTTCTTTTAAATTTGTTTAAATTATTCGTAGAGTCTGGGTATTAGCTCTTTGTCAGATGGACAGATTTCAAAAAATTTCTCCCATTCTGTAGGTTGCCTGTTCACTCAGATGAGAGTTTCTTTTGCTATGCAGAAGGTCTTTAGTTTAATTAGATCCCATTTATCAATTTTGGCTTTTATTGCCATTGCTTTTGGTGTTTTAGTCATGAAGTCTTTGCCCATGCCTTTGTCTTGAATGGTATCACTATGCAAGTGATAAAACCAGAACTTAAGGAAGCCCTGATTCTCAGAACCCCTGTTGGAACATCATGTTTCTCCTTTGATTAAAATACCCATTATATAGTTGTAGTGCTCTCTTCCAAGAAAATGTAATCTTCCAGGTAATTGGTCTGAAAGTTTCTTTGTAGAGCAAATGACTTTGTAGAGAAAATAGCTTTGAAAAGTCTGTTGAGGGGCAGAACTCTGAAAGCATGCTAAGGCAGAAAGAGAAAGACAACTAGCTCAATAAAGAAAAGAGGGAGGAAGCTAAAGAGCTTAGCAATGTCAGGGGGTAGGGTAAAGGGAGTGGGTGGTCCCTGGATGCTAGAAAGAATGAACAAAGACTTTAAGGAAAGTCTGTCTCCTGGAGTTGATGGTGGTATGAATATACTTTTTGTGCACAATCTATAGTAAATCTCAGATTGCGCTTTATTTTAAAGATGCTTTGTTTTTTTTAAAGAATGTGGAGAAATGCCAAGTACTGGTGCAAGGATAGACTACTACAGCTGATGCCCACTGGGCATCTGCCTTTTGGTATCATACCCATCACAGAAATATGCTGAAAATAGGTGAAAAGAGAAAAGGCATAACTTCTGCTGTCAAGAAACTTAAAATGTAGTTGAAATATGGAATAAAACTTAGAATATGTATTTAATATTTTAACTGGCTAGATTGGTGTTATGTGAATAATGTAGATAGATCCATTAGGGCCCTTACAGGGATTTAAATACATTTAATGATATGTAAATAATATTAATGCCAGTTTTTACCAAAAAAAGTATAAGAGCAAAGATATAGATTTATAAAATATACAAAAATAGTTTCTCTTTTTTATGTTACTAGATAAATATGGAATCCACTTTGATTTGAGGCCACAAGAATCATTTTGCTAATATCACAAGCTAGGATTGCTACATGAGGCAAAAATACCTACAATTTAGCATATGAATAAGAAGTCTCAATTTGTGTCCAACTCTAGTTATTTTAATTAAATAGATTAATTCTGTTCTCAGAATCAATGTTAGCAATCGTGTGAACACAAGAAACAAAGGAAGTAAATGGTAAAATCTCTTCCTTCCATATTTTGCCATGAAAGAAACCAGGCCAGTGAAAGTGCTTTCTGGAGCTATCTAGATGCAGAGAATTTTCCAGCTGAGCCCTCTCTAATTGCATTCACAGAATAGGCATGATGTGTGACAGGCTTAGCAGCCTATCTCAATCTAAAGAATTCAGAGAAAAATAAAGCAGAAATCTAAAGAATAAAAACACAATGTAATTTTAACAGTGGGCTTACTTTTTTTTTTTTCCTAAAGTAATACACTCTAACATGTTCCACGGTAATAAGAACTATTTTGTATTCTTGTGTGTTCTATTATATTCTGTCATGAGAACTATTTTTCAGAGAATTATATCTAAAAGTATTGTTATATTTTTCTTTATCATTCTAATGGCAGAGATTATACTTCCAAGAACAGAACATTTTTCAAAAAAAAATATAATCATTTCTTTTGAGAAGGTCTCTAATGAGGGCAGTGTGTGAAGGGGGAGAAAGTATACATTCATTTTTGTGACAAATATTTTAATGCACAGAATATTATGGACCATTAATCCATTTGTATGACAGGCTTAGGCTGACTACCATGGGACCTTGGAAAATATCATACTCTATATTGGTTTCTTTCTCCAAAAGGACAATTATTCATCTGGTGGAACAAGGAAGAATACAAATTGAAAGTAGAAATTTACTCTGCCAAACTACATATAGAAGAATTTCTACAAGCAATTTCTGTAAACACCCATCTATAAGCACTGTATGATACAATTGACATAATTAATTAGCTTTATGGGACTGTGCTAAAGAAGGAAATTAAAGTAACTGTTTCTGATAAATAATCATTATTAGTGTAGCTAAAATTATAAACTATGCTGTTCTGATTATGTCAAGTTTTCCACAGTAAGTGAAATAAATATTTCGAGAAGTCATTAAGCTTTCCATAGGGTAAAAGAAAATTAAATGAAAGTTATAAATATTTATCAGTCAGTGGAGTAACCAAAGATCTAGAGTTACAATGCAGGTGAGGTCAGAACTCCCTCAAATGTTTTTATGTATTTTCTATCCTTGTCATCTGATTAAAATATTTTTTCTGAATAAGTTGATAAATAATATTGTCTACGTAGGTAGATGAGGCTAGAAATCTGATCTTCCAATATTGCTGATTATCAGGCAACATATCTAGAAGAGAAATCTAGACCAATGAAACCAGATTGTATCTCATTAGTATTTTTTTCTGAAGAATATAAACCTATGAAATATTGATTATACATGTTTCTATATAAGCCAGTTTTGGAGGACACCAGCATAGTTTAGGACTGAGTTGAGCTATAGACAGACTTGAACTTTTGCTGAAAAGAGCAGAAAACATTGTATACTGTCTTAGCCCAAGTAAAATAGACAGTAATTAGGCAACCAAAACTAAAAACAAGACAAAACAAAACTAGAAACTAGTTTGGTAAAGCCCTTGTTACACTCTGTGGCACATACCCCATTTTGATCTTACTATATTTGTAGTAAGTTGAAAGGTAGAACCTAGAAAGATAAGCCCAAATCCCCAACATCTGTGAAATGTTAACCTATTTAAGAAACGGGTTTTTGCACATATAATAAAGTTCAAATCTTGAGATATGATCATCCTGGATTACCTGGGCAGGCCCTAAATCTAATGAGAAATGTTCTTCTAACAGAAAAAAAAGAAAACACAGATGTCACAGGAAGCAGCAAAGTGAAGACAAAAGGATCCACAATCCAAGGAATCCTAAGGATTACAAGCAGCCATCAAAAGAAAAGCATGGACGGGATTCTCTCCGGAGCCTTGGGAGGGAGTGTAGCCCTGAGGACATCTTGATTTCAAACTCCTGGCTTTTAGGATTGTGAGCAAATATATTTATATTACTTTAAGCCACACAGTTTGTGGTAATTTGTTACAGCAGCTCGAGGAAACTAATGCACCATGTTATCTTTGAAGTGAAATGGTAAATAAAAATATACTGAATGGTATATTTAATGGTAAATTAAAATACGCCAAGAGAGTCACTTGTAGCGAAAAATAAAAGATAGATATTCCATTTAACTGCCTAAAATGACTGCAAAGACATATGGATAAAACTTGTTGACAACTTAGAAGGGTGGCTTTGGCAAGATGAAAAGAAGTTCCAGGTGAGAATAATCCATGTGGACATAAATCTTCTCTATATCTACTAAGCAAAACATCTAATGAGAAAGACAATCTCTGTTTTGGTTTATGAAAATTTTTCCATCCATGAAACCCCATAGGGTAAAAGGGCATGTCTAGTGAAAGCTGGACAGACTTGAGTGACAAAAGTGGTTTCCTGGCAGAAAATAGGTTCGATTTCTGGAAGAGACCAGAAAAAGGGAAAAACAAATTCTGGGTCATCTCTGGTTGTGGGCAACATGGATACACCATTTACTATTGTCTCCCTGCAGTATAAACAACCTATTGCTCCCAATTAAGATGGCATGGGACACAAAAAACTTTGGGAGTGATTCTTGAGGAGCTGATGGAATATGTGGACTGCACCATTTTTTGTTTCTTAATACTGCCTGTTTCAGAACTCTTAATGAACTCTAGGGCTCTGTGTTTTTATTTTGTTTGCTTTGTTTTGTTTTGGGAAGGATGTAGAAGTCCGTGAGGTGGCACACTGGTTTCAATTTTCCTAGATAGTCGTGTATTTATTTCAACTGCTTGGCTGACAGGGATAAGTGCTGAGACCCTATACTTTTAATTCTTTTCACCATTTTCAGCATGATTTAACAGTTGACAGCCACTGTGATGTATCAGAAAGATTGTGCTGTGCAAAATATTCTCCCATTTGACGACAACAATTTCGTTGTCATTGTATGGTGCAGGTGCCATGGGGAAGTCATGGTGATGTATTGGGATCATTTAGATCTTCCTAATGTAATTTTCTAGAAATCCTGAAAACCTCTGCCCTGATTCATAGAAGGTTTCAGGCACAGTCCTGACTGTCCCTCTGGCTACAGTTTTCTACCTGTAAGTTAAGAAGACAGCAGAAAGCATTAAAAGGGGAGGGAGCATTCAGTGATATGGAGTGAATAAAATATTTTGAAACACTGACGGATTTATAGTCAGCTCTACTATTTACTTGCTGTGTGATATGGGAGACATTTCTTATCTGCACAGAGATCAACTTCTGTGTCAGTTAGAAACTATTAAGTGCTGCCAGAAACAGAAACTAAACTTTGATGGCTGAACACAAATGGCTTTACTCTTGCCTCTAAAGTAAGCATGAGAAGACAGTCCAGGGTTGGTATGAAAACTCCAAAAAGTCATGGAAAACTTGGGTCCTTATCTCTGCTTTCTTTAGTAGATGTCTTCTGTCCTTAAGGCTACCTCAGATTCATGGTGGCTCCCATGATCACATCCACACTCCAGGCATGGAGCTAAAAATGTGTGCATTGGCAGGGAAGAGGATAAGAAGGGGACAAATATTTGCATTCTTCAGGAAATTTTCTAACAGAACTATCTGAAACTATTTTGCTTACTTCTCATGTACCTTCCTAGTAGTCATAGAAATTAGAAAAGACCATCTTTTTCTGGACACATTGCATCCCAGTTAAAAAGAAGTCCTATTACAAGGAATAAGGTTTTTTTTTAAGTCATCCAAAACAACTGAGTAACTATCACTTCAAATGTACTCTAGTATGACTGAAAGTTGCCAAATTCATTTTCATATGGACCTTTGAGTTTTGCCTGCTGCCATGGTACATCTGATACCATAAGCATTGTGTATGTTTCCTTTAGGTACTGGCTTTGATACAATGATCCATATCCTTTTGTCTCCTAACACCCTGCTATTCATTCATTCATTCATTCATTCAGCACTTACTCTGATTCTACTATGTGTCAGGTTCGAAACTGAATAAAATACAGTCTCTATTATACAAGGAGCTCGAAGTCTACTAGGGAAAACAGACAGACATACCTAGAACACACACTTTTGCAAAGATAAACACATGAAAAAAATTGTTTATAATATGTTAAGAGTTGTGGAGCCACTAAGGCAGGAGCGGTCAGGGAGGGGAGAATCCCAGAAATCCTCATGCCATCTTCCTGTTAAAGCCTCTTCCCCCCATCCCAGGATAACTTACCCTGAATTCTTAGAACCTGAATTGCTTCTTTTGAAACTTTGTAATGGTTGCCATCATACCATATGTGCTCATTTGTATCAGGCTGCTCTTAATCCACATGATATTTTCAAGATCTATCTATGTTGTTGCATGCAGCTGGAGCTTGTTTGTTGTTTTACAGTGTTCTTTTCTGTGACAGTGTCACAATTTATTCAATCATTCCACAATTTATTCAATCAAATTCCATTTGATTGAATTTATGAATCAAATTCATTATTGAATTTGAATAATTCAATAATCATTTTGAATTTTTCAAAATTCCCACTGTCAGTGGTAGATTCTGGTTTTGGAATGTTACGAATAATCTTGCAATAACACTTTTTTGTAAATATATGTGCTTATTCCTATTGGGTATGCATTATAAAAATACTAGGGTATATTTCATACGCGTATTTGTTTTTTTTAAAGATAATGCTCAACAGTTTTCCAAAGTAGTAGTATAAATTCTATTTCTATGTAAAATACCATTTATAGAAATATGCCTCCATTGAGAGTTCTAGTTCGCCCACATCCTCATCAACACACAATGTTGAACTTAATCTCATCTTATCCTTTCTCCCCCAAATCTGTTTCTTCTACATCATAGTGACAGAGCTGCATTCCATATTTGTGTGTCTGCACTCATTTCTCTGTTTCAGTCCCTAAATTCAATAAAGCACAAAGCACAATTATTCTATTTCTAAATATGTTTCTAATGTATTACTTCTCCCTCCTCTGTTGTAACTTTCCTACTCTAAACAAACGCAATATCTCACTTGGGCGACTGCAGTCGCTTTTCAGCTAGTATTTCCTTTTTTTTTTTCTCCCTTCAATCCAGTCTTCATACAGAGATCAATGGGGCATTCTGAGATGTGTTCAAAAGTAAATCATACTATTTGACATCTTGTTTAGAAACCCTTCATACAAATTGTACTATAATTCTAATGTTTTAAGGTTCATTCTTTAGTACGTATCGTAACATTATTCTTTTTATCGTTAAATAGCATTCCATTGTATAGATATGCCACATTTTTGTTTATCGTTTCTTTTTTTTGATACACATTCGTGTTATTCTCACCCTTTGGCTACTGTAAATGAGCTTCTATGAACATTAGTGTACGTTATGCTAAATGGAAGAAGCCAGACACAAAAGGCCACATATTATAGGATACCATTTATACAAAATATCCAGGGTAGACACATCTATAGCAAGAAAAAGCAGATTTGTGGTTTACAGGAGCATGGAAGAGGAATAATAAGAGTCACTACTTAATGAGTATGAGAGTTCCATTCAGGGTAACAAAAGTTCAGAAATTAGATAATGGAGGTGGTTGAATAACACTGATTGGAGTTAATGCCAGAAAATCAAACACTTTAAATACTAGATTTTAGGTATATTTTACTACAATAAAATTAGATTATACTGAGGGTTGCACAACTCTTTACTAAAATCATTGAGCTTTGCACTTTAAATGTGTGAATTTTATAATTTGTTATTTATGTGTCAATAAAGCATTTTCTTTAAAGCCCTTCATATAATTCTCATTTACTTTTACAAAATACCAAACTTGTCATCTTGAATGATCTCACTCCTTTTGATCCATCATTCTCATTTGGAGCCGTTCTTCTCAGGTTAACTAAC
>NW_022292303.1:0-1230 GCF_002776525.5 Piliocolobus tephrosceles
AGATTTGGGGGAGAAAGGATAAGATGAGATTAAGTTCAACATTGTGTTTTGATGAGGATGTGGGCGAACTAGAACTCTCAATGGAGGCGTCTTTCTATAAATGGTATTTTACATGGAAATAGAATCTATACTACTACTTTGGAAAACTGTTGAGCACTATCTTTTAAAAAAACAAATACACACATGAAATATACCCTAGTAATTTTATAATACATACCCAGTAGGAATAAGCACATATATTTACAAAAAAGTTTTATTGCAAGATTATTCGTAACATTCCAAAACCAGAATCTACCAAAATTCCCACTGACAGTGGAATGATTGAATAAATTGTGACACTATCATACAAAAGAACACTGTAAAACAACAAACAAGCTCCAGCTGCATGCAACAACATAGATAGATCTTGAAAATATCATGTGGATTAACAGCAGCCTGATACAAATGAGCACATATGGTATGATGGCAACCATTACAAAGTTTCAAAAGAAGCAATTTAGGTTCTAAGAAATCAGGGTAAGTTATCCTGGGTTGGGTGGAAGAGACTTTAACAGGAAGATGGCATGAGGATTTCTGGGATTCTCCCCTCCCTGACTGCTCTTGTCTTAGTGGCTCCACAACTCTTAACATATTATAAACAATTTTTTTCATGTGTTCATCTTTGCAAAAGTGTGTGTTCTAGGTATGTCTGTTTGTCTGTTTTCCCTAGTAGACTTTGAGCTCCTTGTATAATAGAGAGTGTATTTTATTCAGTTTGGAACCTGACACATAGTAGAATTAGAGTAAATGCTGAATGAATGAATGAGTGAATGAATGAATGAATGAATGAATGAATAGCAGGGTGTTAGGAGACAAGAGGATATGAATCATTGTATCAAAGCCAGTACCTAAAGGAAACATACGCAATGCTTATGGTATCAGATGTACCATGGCAGCGGGCAAAACTCAAAGGTCCATATGAAAATGAATTTGGCAACTTTCAGTCATACTAGAGTACATTTGCAGTGATAGTTACTCAATTGTTTTGGATGACTTAAAAAAAAAAACCTTATTCCTTGTAATAGGACTTCTTTTTAACTGGGATGCAATGTGTCCAGAAAAAGATGGTCTTTTCTAATTTCTATGACTACCAGGAAGGTACATGAGAAGTAAGCGAAATAGTATTAGATAGTTCTGTTAGAAAATTTCCTGAAGAATGCAAATATTTGTCCCCTTCTTATCCTCTTCCCT
>NW_022292304.1:0-15279 GCF_002776525.5 Piliocolobus tephrosceles
GTGCTGAATCTCACAGGGGGAGTGATAAACTAAAGGAGTAAAGGAGAGACACACAAATTCTGTCTGCCAGTTGGGCTAGATGTGCCTGAAGGGCTATGGGTTCACTTCTTCATTGATCTTCCTTGTCCTGCACAGGAATTCCAGCCAGGGGAGTTGGCATCTCTGAGGAGTTAGGTGTTCTCTGTGGACTCTCTGGGAACCTACCACTATTACTGTGTTGCTCTTTCTCCAGTTCCTTGTTGACACCTGTGAATTAAGAATCATCACAAGCAAAGATGAGCTTGTCAGCCAATATTTTATCTCCACCGAATGCACTACAAGCTCAGAATAGCTCTGAGGGTGGCCAAGACAACTTGGCCCCAGACCCAGTTTTGGAAGACTCGGTCATGTGAGCATAGACCTGAATTGTAGGTAAGTGTCAATACCATGTAATCATGGTGTCGTCCTTCAGGCATTTTTGTTTTTTTCTCTTTTATTTGATCTTGATTTTATTCACATCTATACTCTCTACTTTGGTTCGAGTCCAAAGGAACCAAATCTGGAATCATAAAACACATCCATGGAAAGGAAAAGGGGGCACAACATAGGAAAAATTGGGCTCTGACCTTTATTCTTGAATAAATTCTGTTGTGAATCGCAATGAAAACCACGCTCCATAGAAACAAGTGCACAAAGATAATTGAAAAAAATTAGAATTAAAAGAAACCTCACTCCTCCAAAAACGAAACCAAATTTCAAAACTCAGTCATCCAACCAATCAAATACAAAGCAAAATTCAGAATAATCTTTTCTGCTGTCCTCATCTCTCAAGTTAGAGCCCTGATTTTTACCATATATAAACATCAATTTCAGGTGTGCTACGACTTAACTAGGAAAAGTAAAACATTTCCTGAAAAACAGAAAAAAATATTTTCATAATCTTGACTTGGAGCCCTCTGCTCCCTTTAAAGCATGTCACTGAAGTTAGAAACATCAAATTAAAATACTGAGAGATTTTACTTCATTGAAAAGCACAATAAACCTAATAGGTGGCTAAAAATACCATAAGTTAAAAGAAAAATAGTAGCCCACAGAAGATGCTGCAACATATATGACAGAACAAAACCAATGGATTAAATATCTATAATATGTAGCAAGAGTCTTACAAATTAATAAACCCTGAATACAAAAATAAGCAAAGGATGGACACAAAGAAGCAATTCTTTTTTTGAGACAGAGTCTTGCTCTGTCACCCAGGCTAGAGTGCAATGTTGCAGTCTCGGCTCACTGCAACCTCTACCTCCTGGGTTCAAGCGATTCTCCTGCCATAGTCTCCCGAGCAGCTGGGACTACAGGTGCGTGTCACCATGCTCAGCTAATTTTTTTGTATTTTTAGTAGAGACAGGGTTTTGCTATGTTGGCCAGGCTGGTCTTGAACTCCTGACTTCGTGATCTGCCCACCTTGGCCTCCCCAAGTGTTGGGATTACAGGCCTGAGCCACTGTGCCAGCCAAAGAAGCAATTCTTAAAAGCAGTTCAATGTCAAATACATATGAGTGTATGCTCAAGTTTGTTAATGAAAGAAATGTGAACTTAAGTAACTTAACATAAACTTAAATAAGTTTGCATTTCTTTCATTATTAACAAACTTTGACTTACCAGTTATTAAAGACTCAAAAGATCAATGATACCTGGGATTGGTGATGGTATGAGGAAAACACACCCTCCCACACATTAGTGGTGGGAATCTAGAACCATATCAAATTTGGGGGTGGACAATTCAGCGACATTCATCACTGTGATTAAGAGACATATCTTTGCCGGGCGCGGTGGCTCACGCCTGTAATTCCAGCACTTTGGGAGACCCAGGCGGGTGGATCACGAGGTCAGGGGATGGAGACCATCCTGGCTAACATGGTGAAACCCTGTCTCTACTAAAAATGCAAAAAGTTAGCCGGGTGTGGTGGCGGGCGCCTGTAGTCCCAGCTACTCTGGAAGCTGAGGCAAGAGAAAGGCATGAACCTGGGAGGCGGGGCTTGCAGTGAGCTGAGATCGCGCCACTGCGCTCCAGCCTGGGCGACAGAGCGAGACTCCGTCTCAAAAAAAAAAAAAAAAAAAAAGAGACATATCTTTTACCCAAGCAATTTCACTTGTAGAAATTTATCCTGACAACATTATCAAGCAAATGGATAATGATATTGGAAGTTTTATCATAACACTGTAAGAGTGAAAAAATGGAAACAACTTAAGCGCCCAACACTAGGGGACTGGATAACTGAATGGGATATATCTGTTCAATAGCATATGCAGATGAAATAAATATATAGACATGAAAACATGCGTCTGATATATTAAGTTTAAAAACTGGGTTTTGGCATATTGGCTATAGTGAGATACTTATTTTCTTAAAAAAAAAAAAAAAAAAAGAACCTGAAAATATTTAGCCCATGGTGATTCCTTCTGGGGAGTGGAATTAAGAAAGATGCTATCTTTTCTTTCGAGGCAACGGAAGGCAGTGTTTAAGAGACAAACTTCTGGAGTCAGACTGTGGAGTTTGAAATTTTGTCTCTGCTGTTTACTAGCTTCCTATCTTTAGATCTTTTTCATAGTTGTTTTTCTGCTCTATTTTCTCATATTCTAAATTGGGCATAGACACAGTGTCTAGATCCCAGGGCCGTTGTGAGAATTCATGTGTGTATGTATTGTTTCATTTCAGTACACTGTTAGCAAATAGCCAGGACTTAATACATTTTAGTTATCATTATGATATTTTTCTATATGCGTTGAATTTTTACAATAAACATGAATTACCTTAAGAGTAAAAAAAAAATACATGTACAAAGTGGCCACAAAACTTAAACATAAGGCAAATACACATACATAATGGATTGTCGATATTACATCACAATATAATATCTATGATTCCTGACTTTATGACTACCTGTACATTTACTTTATTTTCTAGTTATTCAACAACTGAGGTGAAATTTACATCACATAAAATTAACCATTTTAAAGTGAACATTTCAGTGGCACTTAATACATTCAGAAGTTTATACAACCACTACCTGTATCTAATTCCAAAATAGTTTCATTACTCCAGAACAAAAGCCTGTACCCATTAAGCAGTTTCTCACTATTCCCTTCTTCCTGCTGCTCTTGCTAGCCACTAGTTGAAGGACATTTAGGCTTTTTCCACCTTTGGGCTATTGTGAATGGTGCTTCTATGAACATGCATGTACATGTGCTTGTTTGACTGCCTTTTTTCAGTTCTTTTGGGTATATGCCTAGGAATTGCTGGGTCACATGATAACTCTGTTTAACTTTCTGAGGAACCAACAAACTGTTTTCCACAGCAGATGAACCATTTTACATTTCCACCAGCAATGTTTACATGTTCCAATTTCTCCATATCTTCTCCAACACTTACTCTTTTCCATATTTTGTGAATGTGAAATGAAGTGGTATCTTGTGGTTTGGGTTTGCATTTCCCTAATAACTATGATGTTGAACTTCTTTTCACGTGCTTTTTGGTCACTTGTATATATTCTTCAAAGAAATGTCTTTTCAAGTCCTTTGCTCATTTTTCAGTTGGATCGTTTGTCTTTTTGTTGTTGAGTTGAAAGAGTTCTTTATGTATTCTAGATATATATTTACTGTTTAAAACAAAGAGTCTTATTCTTTGAAGATTCAACTCAGGTCCTCCAAAAACCCTGATGTTTCCAGCTAGAATTTTATTTCTTCACAATCAGAGAACATGCAACAAAGACTGTGTTTGTGGCTTGCGAAGCGTAAAATACTTACCATCTAGTTCTTTACAGAAAATATTTGCTGAACTATAAACTCCTTGAAGACAGGGATAAGTTGTCAGAGGGCAGAGCCTTAAATGTTCAAAATGATGGCTCTTAGGTACTGAAAAATCTAGTGTTCTGCGTTTAATGCAAAGTGAAATAACATATTTGGAAAAAATTCTTTTCAAGGTGATTATGACTAAAAAATTCTGAACTTTCAAATTTATTTATTTGGAAACTATATGAAACATCTCATTTTCTCAAAGTAGAATAAGCGAGAAATTCTTATAATTTTGTTCACCAAATGTTGTACATGACCTCTTAGGAAAGGATTTGAAAAAAATAATTTACATGCTGAGAAACTGAAGTCTGAAATGCAGTATAAGACTGAGAACATCGTTATCATTTGGTCTGTTGCTATTCTAATTTGCTGCTGTGGAAACGAGATTACTGGTAAAAAGTGTCACTCAATTTATGGCTCAGGGACTGAGCTTCTTGGGCCAGAGCCAGCAATTACCTTGCTGATATCAAAGGCCTATACATGTGTTGGCTCTTACACTGGACCGGTTTCAGACTAGCAGAAGAAAAGTGCTTAAAAATAATGTATCTATTTTAGAGATCCAGAAACGTGGACATTTCCACATTGCTATTCTCACCTTAGTCTAGGCTTCTGTTATGCATCAGAAATAGCACAACAAAAGGGGCACTTTGCCCTTTTCTTAGCTCTTTTACCTTTATTTCTCTGGGCCACAGCTTGAGTGTTTTTCAGACGTTGACAATCTGTTTTAATTCATGAGCTGATTGCAGCATAGTGGAGGGAAATTAAAAGTTGTGATTGCATTACCCTTTGGTCTTCTGTGTGAGTGACTGAGGTCTGGATTTGATTCTAATTAAAAGCAGACAGGAACTACTGAGGTGAAAGTAAAAGAGAAATAAGAATCTGTCTTTATAATCAGTGAAGCATATTTGTGAGGGCCTGCACTAGTGGGAAGTAGGGAAGGAGATGTTCCATGACACAATCAGCAAACTTTCTGTAAAGGGTCAGATAGTAAATCTTTTCAGCTTTGTAGGCCATAAGGTCTCTGTTGCAATTTTTCAACTCTGCCATTGCATTTTGAAAACCATTACAGACAATAAGTAAATGAAAGAGCATGGCTGTGCTCCAATAAAACTTTATTTGCAAAAATAGACTGTGGGCCATATTTGGCTTGGGGGTCATAGTTTGTCAATCCAGGTCTAGACAGTTAATCTGAGGTTTGGTCAGGATAGGGTTGCTGCTGTTTCCTTTCCTGCTGACACACTTTTGCGGATTTCTGTATTTATAACCTACCCAAGGAAAGTGACCAGGGAAGAAACAGATACTGTTCACACAGAGCACATTTTCTGTTAAGACTCTGCTAATGCATTTGGCCAAGGACAAGGGTAAAGTTATAGCTAACATGGGACTGATGATTCATGGAGTTCTAGCCACATTTTTTTTTTTTTTTGGTAGCAGATTTAACTGGAGGAATTAAAAATTGACTTTTATCTATAGGTAAATAATTTTTCCCAAGATGGTGTGTGTCCTTTACACTTACTCTCAGCTATTTTTTTTTTTTTTTTTTTAGTTCACATCTGTTTCTTTTAGTAAACCTGATGCCAATTATCTGTGTATGGTTTCTGTCACATATTATTCATTAATATGCTGGGAATGTCTTTCCTAACACAAATACCCCCAAGATGCCCTTAATTTCTTCTGAGAAGTAAGAACTTGAAGTAATTAGTGGAGTGGTCTTTTAGCATACATTTTAACACAGATGTTCAAATGTATACTTAAGTGACAATAGCTGAAATAGTGTTGAGCTATGGTAAGGAAGGGGAGATAGATAAATGGGATGGCTTAAATATGCCTCTTGTACATAACCCCATCTTAGATCTCATTTTTACCTACATTTAGACCCCATATTTACATAAGAGAAAATAATGGTCATTTGGAAAGGGGTAGATTATATAATAAATGGTGGGAAAATTGAATTTGGCAAAAAATTTAAAAAAGCAATTCGGAGAAAACCAGTTTAGGACCTCATCGCACACCATACATCAAATGAATGCCAGATGATAGGAAGAATTAAATGTAAGATACAGAAGTATAATAAAATTGATGAAATTTGGTTAACTATTCAAATAGTCTTTGATTAAAAATTATTTTCCATCTACAAAAACAGAGGAAGAAGCCAAGATGGAAATAACTGATAGATTTATAAATGTACATCAATCTATAGTTCATGTCTATAGTCAATCTATAATTGATGTATGAAGTTCAAAATTATCACTACAACAGAAAATATCAAAATCAAAAGGTCGACAGATTAAGGAAGTATTTGCTGGCTGGGTGCTCATGCCTGTAATCCCAGCACTTTGGGAGGCCGAGGCAGGAGGATTGCTTGAACTTAGGAGTTCAAGACCAGCCTGGGCAACATAGCAAGACCCCATCTCTACAAATACTTAAATGCTTAGCCAGGCATGGTGGCGCATGCCTGTGGCCCTATCTACTCAGGAGTCTAAGGTGGGAGGGTCACTTAAGCCTGTGTGGTTGAGGCTGCAGTGAGCCGTGATCATGCCACTGCACTCCAGCCTGGGCAAAAGAGTAAGACCTTGTCAAAAAAAAAAAAAAAAAAAAAAAAAAAAGCATTTGCTAAGGATAAGAAGGAATAATAGGCCCAGTATTAAAAAAAAAAAAACTCATGTAAACTTTAACAAAGAAACAAACAATATTTTAGTAACACATGGGAAAATGGAACATGACAGGTAAGTCACAAATGAGGAAGTGAACATGGTCAATAAATGTGAAAAGTTGATCAATGTCACTAGCAATCAGAGAAATGAATGGTAAAATGTGATATTTTCATCTATCAAATTATCACAAGTTAAAATATGGTAATAGAACTGGCATGATTACAGTGAGACAGACACTTTTGGACAGTGCTGTTGAGCACTGTACATCATTTCAATAAATCAGTTTAGCCACATGCATCCAGTTACTCATATATTCCCTGGCCTAGTTGTTCACTTCTAAAAATTTATTAGGAATCTATTTGAAGGAACTGATTGGAAATTCAGACACAGATTTATTTTTCAAAATGCCCAATATAATAATTTTTAAAATTGGGGAACAAAACAGAACACAGGTTGGCAAACTACGGCCTGCAAGGCAAATAGGCTCTGCCACCTGTTTTTATGCAGTCTGTGGGCTAAGAATGATTTTTTACACTTTTAAATGATTGAAAAAATTCAAAAAAAATATTTTATGACACATGAAAATTACATGAAAGTTTTATTGGAACATAACCACATCCATTTGTTTACATAGTGTCTATGGCTACTTCCTTTATTTATTTTTGAGATGGAGTGTTGCTCTGTTTCCCAGGCTGGAGTGCAGTGGCGCCATCTTGGCTCACTGCAAGCTCCCCCTTTCGGGTTCCCGCCATTCTCCTGCCTCAGCCTCCTGAGTGGCTGGGACTACAGGCGCCCACCACCACGCCTGGCTAGTTTTTTGTATTTTTAGTAGAGACGGGGTTTTACCGTGTTAGACAGGATGGTCTTGATCTCCTGACCTTGTGATCCGCCTGCCTCGGCCTCCCAAAGTGCTGGGATTACAGGCGTGAGTCACCGCGCCCGGCGTCTATGGCTACTTTCACACTTGAACGACAGACTTGAGTTGTAGGACAGAGATCATAGGTCCCATCAGGCCTCATATATTTGCTACCTGGTCCTTTTCAGAAATGTTTTACCAGCTGCTGGTATAATAAATAATGGTATGCTTATATGATGTAATATTTGTAGCCATGAGAATGATATTTGTGATTAATTTATAGTAACATGGGAAAATACTCATAACATCATGTCAAGTGGAAAAAATCTGGAACAGAACCATATATACTAGAGTTTCCCGAGGATTATTATGTTGGATAATAATAGAATTTCATACATTCACAAAAGTCTGAGTTTAAAAAGTTATGCAGCATAGCTTTTACTATGCTATTTTGCAGAGTGAATCTCCAAGAGGGAGAATATAGTACACCATGCCCTCAATTTTTTTGTCCCCAGAACCCAATGTTCCATAAAACGTAATTTTGTAAATGCCTGTTTATACATAATGGCTTCCATTATTCTATAGTATGCTTGATGTACACATGCATGCACACATACAAGGTGTAATAGAAAATGAGTTAAAATGTTGACTGGGTCGACTTCTCAGGGATAGGACTATAGATAATTTTGGGGGGATTGTATGTTTCTGTATTTTTTGGAATAAGCAGGAATTAATCTTGCAATTAGAAAAACATTAAGAGAAAATATAAAGTGATGCCTGTTAAAGGAAGAAGATTGTGGAATTAAAGTAGAATCTTTGGGTAAATTAGAAATATTTCAAATGTGTAGTATATACCTGCACAGTAAAACTTAAAGCCATTTCTATTTATCTGTTTATCCATTATCCATTTATGTTTTCTCCCTTGTCCCTTCCTCTTCCCCCATTCTCCCCCATATCAATCAATCAATCAATCAATCAATCAATCAATCAATCAAATGTCTGTATCTAGGTACATGTAATTTAAACAGCTATCTAAGATAATTTAGGACAGGTTTTTATATTCTAATAAAGCAGCTAATCTTATTATTTTGCCATCAAGTAAATAAGAATCATCATTTCCTTCCAGTTACATAGAAACTGGACTAGTTTTATTTTTTTAGCAAACTTTTAATTTTGGAATAATTTTATATTTACAGAAAAGTTGCAAAGATAGTACAGAGAATTCCTGCACAACCTTCACCCAGGTTTCTCTAATGTTAAAATCTTATATGGCTATAGTGCCTTGTCAAGACTCAAAAATTAACAGCACCATGTTACTGTTAACTAACAGTAACGTAGAGTTTTTATGGGTTTCTACCCGTTTCCCCACTGATATCCTTTTTCTGTTCCAGCATCCTATAGAAGGAATCACATTACAATTTAGTGAGCTGGTTTCTTTTGATTCAGTGAAAACTTCTTAGAGTGGACTCAATCTCAATTTTGTGAATTATAAAGCACCAAATATAGGTGAAGTATTTGGCTATTCTTCATTAAATTGCTAAATTCCTGTTAGTGGGCAGGGGGTTTCCAAGGGACACCCCTACTTATGTTTTTATGCTATCTATTCATCGTGTCTGGCCTGAATAAAGAACTTTAAAACTTGCAAAACATTGTTACAAATACTTTCTCTGTCACCCCAATGACTCCACGAAGGAGGCAAGGCACATATAATCTTGATTTTTCCCATTTCACTGATTAAAATACTGAAACCTGGAGACATATGCAACCTGTGCAGTCACACAAGGTCTTGTGCTTAGAAAAGCCCTGTGTTTGGTTTAATGTTCTCTTTCAACCTTTTTGAAATTCTTAATTATTTATGAGCACAGGGCCCTGCATTTTGATTTTGCAGTGGGCCCCACAAATTACGAAGCTGGTTTTTCCTGGAGCATTTGCCTTGCTCACACAAGGGCACATAGAATTTGTGCAGTTGGGTGGGTTTTAGTGCTTCCTGACTGGGAATTTACTCTAATTTCTGCTACACGGCAACATATTTCCATCAACCTTGAAACCTGTAACTTGCATCCAACCTTGTAATCTGTTGACTTAATTTTCAAAAACTTGACTTTCCCGGCTCTGTACCAATACCTCAGCATTTTTGCATGTAATTTTTGCCTTGACAACTTTGGTTTCTGTTTTAAAAACAAATCAGTCTGAAAACTTGCTTACCTGTGGGTTAGACAAACTGCTCTGCTAACTTCTGTTCATATCCTAGTTGTGGCTATTGCCTCAGCAGCTATGGATATCATATTTATTAAATAGGTTTAAAATAAAATAAAAACTACTCTATTTTGTTTCTGAGCTGGCTAATTAGCTCATGCTGCTGTCAGGGATGAACTGTGAATTATAACTCCATTCCTGAAGGGGTGATAGTAATTTTTCTGCAGACACGGAAACATTTGGCTAAGCAGTATGATTTTAAAATCAGGGAGCACTGCTTGGTGGCCAAATAGTCAAAGTAATGCTTAGTGGCCCAGATAGCAAATCCACATTATTGGTGCTGGCCCAGGAAGCCCTTGATAACTTTTTTTCCACAGTTCTTTGAGAGAGATGAGGGCTTCAGCCAAGCGAGGACTTCACCCTTGGCTTTATATCACCAACAGAAATAGTGATTTTCTTCCGGGAGCAAAGGTCTGGGCTGACCATTCTGCTTTAATTTTGGTCTTATATAGATCTGATTATATTGGCATTGATTGCCCAGTAGTTGGACATAGTCATGCTTGCATTTAGTTTACAGATTCAATCACGAGAATTTAGGAGAGAGAGAGGGAGACCCCCAAATCCCAGAGATGGGATGTTGGAATGGGTTCAACATATTTTACATGTGGAAAGGGCATGAATTTTTATGGGCAAGAGGGTGGGATGTTATGAGTTGAATTGTATCCTCTCTAAAGATATGTTGGAGCCTAACCTTCAGAACCTGTGAATGTGACCTTATTCGGAAACAGGGTCTTTGCAGGTGTAATTAAGTTGGGAAGAAGTCATATTGGATTAGGGTGGGCCCTACTCCAGTAACTGGTGTCCTTATAAGATGAAGGAAATTTGGACACAGACACAGGAGAGAGCCATGTGAAGACACAGGCAGAGATTAGAATGGCACTTCTATAAACCAATGAACACCAAGGGTTGCTGGCAACCCTCAGAAGCTGGAAGAGGTGAGGCGGGACCCTTTCCCAGAGCCTTCCGAGGGAGCGTGGCTCTGCTGATGTCTTGATTTCAGACTTCCAGTCTCAGGAACTGAGATAATACATTTCTGTTGTTTTAAGCAATCTAGTTTGCAGTACTTTGTTATGGCAGCCCTAAGAAACTAATACATATTGTAAATGAGAAAAAAAAAGATTAAGTGAAAGTCCAAACAGCTTGAATCATCCTATAAGTATGAATGTGAAAGACAGTGCATCCTTTAAAGTTTTCCTTTCTTCCGAATTATGATTATTGTAAAAATCTGGAAAAGCAGTATAATCCCTTTACACATATGAAAAGTACTTTGACCCCTTTGCATGTAGCATGTTAGTATACACTTCCTATTTTTTCTGTTCTATCTCTAAAAGCATATCAAATTATATATGCAATTTTGAAAGATTTCTCTTGAACTTAATATGCTAGCATGAGCATTTGCAATGCTGTGAAATGTTCTTTGAAGTATCTTTCATATAGACTGAAATGATTCTTTGTATGGATGTATCATATTCCTCTGGAAGGATATACCATAACTTATTTAACTACTTCTATGTTTTTAGACATTTAGGTGAAATGTCGTTAGTCTTTTTTAAAATCAATTTTTGACCAGGTTGCTGATTTTTCTCCCAATAATAGATCCCGAGAATGGCTTTATATTAGAAGTAAACACACACATGCACACACACATAACATACTTAATAGCTTCAAAACCAACAAAGAAGAAACTTTTCAACAAATGATTATATGAAAGCTTGCCACAGCCAGTCTAGGGCTTGTTAGCAATGCTCCAAGGTACTTTTGGGAAATTTCTCTCATTCTGGTTGCACAGAACTATGTCTAGAACAATACTTAGACTAGGCTGATCTGGCAGACTGCAGACATTGGGCATGATGAATGGGGTTTGTGTTCATACCTGAGTGTTCTGTATTATTCCTTGCCCAGTAGCCAAATATAAATCATATGACTCCAAGATGAGGGGGATCCTGGCTGGGATGAGGCACTTCCTGGTACATATCTAGACTGGCCCTCTTGCTGTACTGGTCTTGTCTATGCATGTAGGAACAAGGCACAAGACATGTCTAAAACATCAGTTTCTAACTTGTAAGAAATGGATAACAAATTTAATTCACAATATTACCTCAAGCTATAAAATATCTACATTATATCAGATAGTAAGAGTAAGGAACTTAACATTTTATTGAAGAACATAAAATAATACCTAAATAAATGAAGAAACACACCATGTACTGTTGGGAAGACTTAGAATACTGACATTTATTAATTAATTCAATAATATTAATTATTATATTAATTTATTTAATTAATATTAATTAATATTTATATAATAAATGTCATTATTTGCCAAGCACATATGTAAATGCAAAATAATTCCTATCAGAATCCAAATGAAGACATTTTTGGAATGAGAAAAATTATAGGCAGAAGAAATGATAGTTGCTAACAAAATGTATGTTTCAGAATAATAATCGGGGGTAAGGATATTGTGTTATCAGATAAAACTTATAATAATTCTATGGTAATGAAAACAGAATGTCAATGGCATAATAAGTAATAACCAAGACAATGGGACACAGAAAGAACCTCAGCATACATCCAATTATATAGAAGTTAATCTTGGAAAATGTGGTATTATAATTCAATAGGAAAATAAATAATTATGTTGTTGGTATAATTTTGCTATCCATTTGGGAGGAAACTAATATAAATGCCTACCTTATACCATTTATAAAAATATATACCTGGTGAATTAATACAACTCTATGTAAAATGAAATCTTTATGAATAGTAGAAGAAAATTTAGAAAAATACTTGTTTCTGTAAACTTGTGTGTGAGTAGAGATTAGGAATCAAGTTGGGAAACTTAGAAGGAATCAAGAAAATGATCAATAGATGTACAAACTTAAAAATTTTCTTAATGCAAGAATCTATAATAACCAAAAGACAAGAAATGAACTAGGCCAAATATGTGCAGTCATATGACAGGTAAAATGTTAATGCCTTCAATTTACAAGGAATCTGCACAAATACATTTGGAAAATGATACAATAAAAAAGAATATCTATATTTATAGAAAATGAAATGCAAATGGTTAATAAATGAAAGGTGGTGTAATCTCCTTAACATTGAAGGGAATGTGGATTTGAGAAACAATCTTTTTTTTTTTTTTCTCTGAGACGAAGTCTCACTCTGTCACCCAGGCTGGAGTGCAGTGGCACCATCTCAGCTCACTGCAAGCTCCACCGCCCAGGTTCACGCCATTCTCCTGCCTCAGCCTCCTAAGTAGCTGGGACTACAGGCACCCGCCACCACGCCTGACTAATTTTTTGTATTTTTTAGTAGAGACGGGGTTTCACCGTGTTAGCCAGGATGGTCTTGATCTCCTGACCTCGTGATCCGCCTGCCTCAGCCTCCCAAAGTGCTGGGATTACAGGCGTGAGCCACCGCGCCCGGCGAGAAACAATCTCAACTTGTCCAATAGCAAAACCTAAAAGACTGGTAACAGTCAGTATTAGTAACAATTTGGGGAAACAGACATTTGTGTTTTGCTGATGGAAAGGTAAATGAACAACCTTTATGGAAAGTTATCTTTTAATATTTGTCAAAATTTTTAAAATGGATATGTCTTTGATCTAGCAACCCAGCTTTGGGAATGTATCCTATTACATTAAACATACCATAACGTAAGGTATATGTATATCCAGGCAGCTTTTTCTTATAGCTGTAAACTTGGAGACAACTTGAATGTTTCACAATAGAAAAATGGCTGTTTTAATTGTGCAAATTCTTAGTGTGAATTATTACTAGAAAAATTATGTATATTGACCTGGAGAGATGCAGTGATATGTTACCAAGTGAGGGGAGAAAACTATCTTCAGGCGAAAATGTACAGTGTAAGTTTTGTAGACAAAATTAGGCCCTCTTTCCCACATACATGTGTTTGTATGCCAGCATGGTGAGAGATGTAGCAGGATATGCCTTAAATTATTGTTGGATATCCTGGGAGGTTTGACTAAATTAGAAGGTAAATTATCTGTGTAAGGAATTTAGCACCGTGTCTATTACAGTCAACATTTTAAATGAAATATGTCATAATTGTGCTTTAAATACCAATTTATAAACATTTATTATAAAGTAATGTAAAATAACATTAAATTTTTTAAAAAGAGGGGGCGGAGCAAGATGGCCGAATAGGAACAGCTCCAGTCTCCATCTCCCAGCGCGAGCGGCACAGAAGACCGGTGATTTCTGCATTTTCAACTGAGGTACTGGGTTCATCTCACTCGGGAGTGCCGGACAATCGGTGCTGGTCAGCTGCTGCAGCCTGAGCAGCGGGAGCTGAAGCAGGGCGAGGCATCGCCTCACCTGGGAAGCGCAAGGGGGAAGGGAGTCCCTTTTCCTAGCCAGGGGAACTGAGACACGCAACACCTGGAAAATCGGGTAACTCCCACCCCAATAGTGCGCTGTAAGCACACCGGCACACCGGAGAATATATCCCACACCTGGCCGGGAGGGTCCCACACCCACGGAGCCTCCTTCCTTGCTAACACAGCAGTCTGCGGCAATCTAACCGCAAGGCAGCAGCGAGGCTGGGGGAGGGGAGCCCGCCATCGCTGAGGCTTAAGTAGGTAAACAAAGCCGCTGGGAATCTCCAACTGGGTGGAGCTCACAGCAGCTCAAGGAAACCTGCCTGTCTCTGTAGACTCTGCCTCTGGGGACAGGGCACAACTAAAAAATAACAGGGGAAGCAGCAGAGTGCAGACGCGAACGACTCTGTCTGACAGTTTTGAAGAGAGCAGTGGATCTCCCAACACGGAGGTTGAGATCTGAGAAGGGGCAGGCTGCCTGCTCAAGTGGGTCCCTGACCCCTGAGTAGCCTAACTGGGAGACATCCCCCACTAGGGGCAGTCTGACACCCCACACCTCACAGGGTGGAGTACACCCCTGAGAGGAAGCTTCCAAAGCAAGAATCAGACAGGTGCACTCTCTGTTCAGCAATATTCTATCTTCTGCAACCTCTGCTGCTGATACCCAGGCAAACAGGGTCTGGAGTGGACCTCAAGCAATCTCCAACAGACCTATAGCTGAGGGTCCTGACTGTCAGAAGGAAAACTATCAAACAGGAAGGACACCTATACCAAAACCCCATCAGTACGTCACCATCATCAAAGACCAGAGACAGATAAAACCACAAAGATGGGGAAAAAGCAGGGCAGAAAAGCTGGAAATTCAAAAAATAAGAGCGCATCTCCCCCTGTAAAGGAGCGCACAGCCCATCGCCAGCAACGGATCAAAGTTGGTCAGAGAATGACTTTGACGAGATGAGAGAAGAAGGCTTCAGTCCATCAAACCTCTCAGAGCTAAAGGAGGAATTACGTACCCAGTGCAAAGAAACTAAAAATCTTGAAAAAAGAGTGGAAGAATTGACAGCTAGACTAATTAATGCAGAGAAGGTCATAAACGAAATGACAGAGATGAAAACCATGACACGAGAAATACGTGACAAATGCACAAGCTTCAGCAACCGACTTGATTAACTGGAAGAAAGAGTATCAGCGATGGAGGATCAAATGAATGAAATGAAGCGAGAAGAGAAACCAAAAGAAAAAAGAAGAAAAACAAATGAACAAAGCCTGCAAGAAGTATGGGATTATATAAAAAGACCAAATCTACGTCTGATTGGGGTGCCTGAAAGTGAGGGGGA
>NW_022292306.1:0-2848 GCF_002776525.5 Piliocolobus tephrosceles
TACCTTTTTTTGTTGTCATTTTTTTTATGTTCATGTTTTTATTAGTGTAACTGTTTTTTTATTAAATATGTATCTAGTTATTACAAAACATTTCATACATTTTTTTCAATTATAAGTAAATGTTTAAAAAAAAAGAACAAATTTACTTTCTAAAGTAAAACTGCATTTATGATGGGTGGGTTGAGTGTTATTAAAGATGTTAGCATTCGCTTTTAAAATAAAAAAAAAAAAAAAAAATAAAAAATATATATTTAAATGAAAACACGTTAAATGAATTAACAGCAATTTTGTTGAATCGTTAAAAATATAAGCACATTTATTAGTTAAAATATAAGCGCTTGTAATGTTTCGAACGTAATGATGTTAAATGATTAAAATGCAACAAGTCATATGATTAAAATGCAACAAGTCATATGATTAAAATGCAACAACGTCATATGATTAAAATGCAACTACGTCAAGTGATTAAATAAGTTAAAAGGGTATATTTCAAAAAAGTTGTTTATGAAAACAGCATATTATATTATACATATATATATATATATATATATATGTGTTATTATAAAATTATATTTCTTTATCACACAGTATTAGAGTCTTCTATTAATTGATAATTTTTGTTCCAAATAAGGGAAGTAAAATTCAACATTCTTTGAAATTTATTAATAAATAAACGTGGTGCATTCTTATTTTTATTTTTAACAACTGGTATATATTCAACTGTGTTTTTCTCTAAGTTAAAATGCACTCTTTTTTTTATAGGAGTTTTTGTTAATCCTCGCTTTAAAATAGTTTTCTTAACTGCAGTAGCACGATTGTTTTTTGTTTTTTTTTTAGTATTTAACTTTTTTATTGAGTTTATATATATTTTACGATCTTTTATATTATCATTTTTTTTTTTTGTTTTTCTATTTCCATTTATTACCAATTCAGCTGCTTTCTTGTTATTTTCTTCGGTTTCCTTTAAATTTATTATTTCACTTTTATTCACGTTTATCTTTAGTATAATTGATTTACCGTCAACATTATTATTATTATTATTACTATTATTATTAATATTATTATTATTATTATTATTATTATTATTATTATTATTACTATTATTATTAATATTATCATTAATATTATCATTACTATTGTCATTGCTGTCGTTATTACTGCCATTATTATTGCCATTATTATTGCCATTATTACTGCTATTATTACTGCAGTCATTACTGCAGTTATTACTATCGTTGGCTGTTTTATTAACACCATCATAATCTATTGTATACACGTTCTTATTTATTATATCATTTTCTTCAATGGGTGGTGATTCCCTAATTTGTAAAAGGGTAGTTTTTTTTTGTTTTTTTTTTATTATTGTTCCTGCTAATGGCTTGCTTTTCATTATTTTTTTAAGTTTTTTTTCTTCATGTATTAAAGGAACACTTAAAACAGTATTATTTATAGTCTCTGCATGTAATTTTTTTTTACATTTTTTCTTAGACTTACTACTATTATCACATTGCAATTTTTTATTTTCACCTTTTATAACGTCACCTAAGATACTTAAATTATTTTTATCATTGTCATTTTCAGCGTTTTCATTTGTATTACTTTTTTTTTTTTTCCTTTTTTTTTTATCTAAAGTTTTTTTACATTTTTTATTCATGCTTTTGTTAATAAAAATGACACAATCGGATTCCCTTTTTCCATTTTTTCCATCTTTTACCTGTTTTTTTTTCTTCACTATCTTATTTTTTTTTTCATATATGCTACTACAGATATTAGCATCATCTATATTACTATCTAAACCATAAGTACTAATGTCAAATATGCTTTTTCCATTGTCGTCACTACTATCTCTTGTTACATTTTCTATTTTACATTTTAATCTTGTTAAAACCTCTCCCATGCTTCTATTTACTAGTGATATTTCTTTATTATTCTTGTTACTATTATTTTTAGTATTATCATTATTACTAAGTTGATTATCATTTTCTATAAAAATTGGCGCATTTGTTTGGATTGTGATTTTATTATCACTGTCACTAATGCCACTATTATTTTTATTTTTATTTTTATTAAATAACAACAAATAATATTCATGTAAAACCTTTGAACTATGTTTATTTCTACACTTTAACATATATTTGTTAATTTTTTTTAATAACATATTTTTATCTATAGCTTTCATTTTTGATATAATAGAGAAAATTTTTTGGTTTATAATGTTTATAATATAAAAATTATCTGTAGTACAAATAATTTGAAAAAACGGATCAACCAACAACAAAAATTGCTTTGTATTATAGTTGTTTTGTTTGCCTTTTAATTTCAAAAATTTTTCATTTTCAAAAAATTCCTTAAAAAATGTATCTATATAGGTGTAAAATAATTCATTACTATCATCAAATGCTTTTAAAAACATTTTATTATATATTTTAATATATTTAATAGCCCATGAATATTTATTTAAAAACATAAAATATTCAGCTTGGAATACTCGAAATAAAAATAAAAATTTATTCAATCTATGAATATCTAAATCGTCATACTTTTTTGCCATAATAGTAACAAAACATCTAAAAAATAGAAATACTTTTTCTTTATTATCCTCCTTTTCATCATCAAATTGATATATTAATTTACATATTTTTAATGATGCCTTTTTTTGTTCTTCCATAGAATAACAAAGCCAATAATAATAAAAAAGTCCTTTACAAAGATATAATATTTTCTTAGAGTTTAACTTTTTATTATTTTCTTTTATGTACTTATAAAGTACATCAATTCCTTTATCCCTATTATTTTTGTCTACATGACTTAATTCAACAAAAATGGACTTTATTTCTTCGTGTCCCAT
>NW_022292308.1:0-3922 GCF_002776525.5 Piliocolobus tephrosceles
ATGGGAGGTGGAGGTTGCAGTGAGCCCAGATCATGCTATCGCACTCCAGCCTGGGCAACAGAGCAAGACTCCGTCAAAAAAAGAAAGGCAAAGATAGTGCTGCTTTTGACAAGAGCAGGCAGGTATTACATCACTAACCCAGGTCCCCACTACAGACTCAGGAGTTCAGAGATCTTAAGGCCACCTCATCCATCCCTCTATCCTGTTAAAACCAGCTGAGTAGTTGCCTGCCTTCTGCTTGCATACCACCAGTCATAGGAAGCTTACTATCTTCCTTCGTGGCAGTTCCTTCCATCTTCAGCCACCTCTGAGCCTTAAGGTCAACATTGCCACACAGGGTAATCCCTCACCCTTCAGAGAGTTCATGGCAGGCCAGGCCTTTTCTCCAGGCAGCCCCTCCCTGCTCCTTCTACAACCAGGTTCCCAGGGCCTGACCTGCCCGAGCCACTCCCTCTTCCCCTGTCTCCACAAGGCCTAGAGGGGAGCAGGGTTTCCACAAGCGATCTGACCAATACTTGCCCTCTGCCAGAGCACTCTAGACTCTCAAGGTTGCCGGGCCTTTCTAGACCAGGGATTCAAGTTGGGGTCCAGCTACTGCACAGCAACTGCCCACGGTGGCAAGTGACACTTGGCACAGTTGGCAGGCACCATGGTGGGGGAATCAGGGTGGTGCGCCCTTGGATGGATGACGAGGGTCACACAAGCCCATGCCAACTCACAAGCAGCACGTGTCTGCTCGCGCTCATGTGTGGGTACACCAGGGCACTCCCACAGGCAGCAGCTTCAAGGGCAAACCAGAGAAATAAGAGCATCTCCCAACCCAAACTGGCACCCGGATACCACCCTCAAGACCCATGGTTCCCCGCCCCACTGCCCCAAAGCTGCCCATTGATCATCTATTTCTCCCCACATACTTCGAATGATGAGAGGATTGCCCTTACGCGCCGGAAGTATTTCCATCCTTTGCATAGGAAGTATTTCGATCTCTGCTCTCGAGAAAGCTACCTCTTATATGGAGTTGAAGCACTTGGCCTGAAGCTAAACTCCAAACTGGTCATTGTCAGAACATGAACTCATAGAACATGACTATGACATCGCTGAGTGACAGAGATCCAAGATGGCTCCCTGCTCCTCCCCATCCCCCCAGCCGCCTACCCACCAATGGAGGTTCCTCACAGCCAGATTTTCTCCTTAATACCCGCCTATGTGCAGCAACATGCCTGAGCAGGGCCTGTGGCGTGGGCTCCTGCCTCAGCAGAAACTTTCATGTACACGTATTGCATGTCTACTAATAAGTAACAGTAACAGAAGGGAGATGAGATGGAGTGGGAGGTAAGGCTGGAAGAAAGGGACAAGATAGAGGCTTTGGGCTCTGTCACTGACTTCCTGGTATGCCTTTTAACATGTCACCTGAGGGCTCCGAGCTTCAGTGTCCTCTATCAAAGGTGATTCCACCTGCCTCATCCACCCAGACCACTGCCAGTCTTGGTGGTGAGGGAGACTGAATGAAAACAGTCTGCTTGTCACCAAAGGGCAACCAGGAGAGGCCTAAAGACTAGTTTGGAAGGTAAAAAAATTAAAAAAAGGAAGAAAAGAAAAAGTGACAGAAAGCCAGGGATGCCTGGGCACACCCTGGACTCAGGGAGCCCAAGGCAGGCTGCCTCCTCTGCAGCAAAGCTCAATGCCCGTTGGCTTGAGGGCACCTCCAGCAGCAGCACCCAGGTCAGCGTGCAAGGGCTTGAGGGAAGGAAGGATACTCTAGGCCTCTGCCCTGGCCCCACCTGGAAACAGGCAAAGTCCATCCACATAGGAGAACCTCAAACCAGAATCCCTTAAGCTGCTTGGCTGCCTAGAGAAGTTACGAAAACATTAGAAGTGAATAAGAAATGGGATGAAGTGTGGCAAACGCTATTTAAAGAGGTTTTCAGTTCCTGTCAGTTCAAGGCCCCTAAAAGACGAAGGAAAATCCTCATCGTTCAACAAAGATGAAAGCCTGGTCCCCTGACCCACCCCCTACCCACTCCACCCACCCTCCCGTAGTCCCCAAAGTCTTCATTTGGGTACCTTGGGCCAGCCCAGCCTCCTTTTAAGAATCATGCCTGGCCAGGCACGGTGGGTCATGTCTGTAATCCCAGCACTTTGGGAGGCCGAGGTGGATGGATCACCTGAGGTCAAGAGTTTGAGACCAGCCTGGGCAACATGGCGAAACCCCATCTCTACTAAAAATACAAAAATTAGCTGGGCGTGGTGGTGGGCACCTGTAATCCTGGCTACTCAGGAGGCTGAGGCAGAGAATTGCTTGAACCCAGGAGGCAGAGGTTGCAGTGAGCCCACATCGCACCACTGCACTCCAGCTTGTACGACAGAGTGAGATTCCATCGCGGGGGGCGGGGGGAGGAATCACACCTACAATCCCAGCACTTTGGGAGGCCAAGGCAGGAGGATCACCTGAGGCCAGGAGTTTGAGACCAGCCTGGGAAACACAGTGAGACCCCCATCTAAAAAAATCAATGGAAGTGTAGCCAGAGTGGATATGGGGGGGTAGGGGTGGAATGGGATTGTTGAATAATTTAAAATATATTAAGGGAAGCCAGATGTAGTGGCACCCACTTGTAGTCTCAGCTACTTGAGAGGCTGAAGTGGGAGTACTGGTTGAGCCCAGGAGCTCGAGACCAGCCTGGGCAACAAGTGCGATCTCATCTCAAATATATATCTATATATGTGTGTGTGTGTGTGTATATATGTATATGTATATATGTATATTTATATATGTGTATATATTTATGTGTATATATTTTTTATATATTATATATATTTGTATATTTTTATATGTGTGTATATATTTTTTATATATGTATATATATTTATATGTGTGTGTGTGTGTATGTATATCCCAGATGCAGTGGCTTACATCTGTAATCCCAGCAGTTTGGGAGGCTGAAGCAGGAGGATCACTTGAGGCCAGGAGTTCCAGACCAGCCTGGGCAATATGGTGAGACCTTGTCTCAAAACAAAGAAACAGTCTGGACGAGGTGGCTCATGCCTGTAATCCCAGCACTTTGGGAGGCCGAGGTGGGGAGGCTGAAGCACGAGAATCGCTTGAACCCAGGAGGCGGAGGTTGCAGGGAGCCGAGATCATGCCACTGCACTCCAGCCTGGGGTAGAGTGAGACTCTGTCTCCAAAAACAAACAAGCAAAACAAAACAACAACAAAAACCGAAGAAATAAAATAAAATTGTGTATATAAGCATTAAGGGAACTTGCTGTGAAGACCCTACAATGAAACAAGATTTTTCGATATGGCACCTAGGAACCTTTGTAAATTCGGAGTCCTTGTAAGTGCAGATCTTCAGGGATGGGAGTCTTTACTGGCTTCCAGGCCTTCTCAGGAACCCTGCGGCACACTGCTTAGCCTCCTGTGAACTACTTCACCACCAGGTGCCTCCCCTCCCCCTCCCTGTTACCACACCCCTGGTCCCCTCCCCTCCCCAGCTGCTCTTGGGTGGAAATTGCATTCCAGCTCTACTTGTTTTTCCCGTAGAGGGGAAAACCTTCTCAGAGGTGATTCTCTATTAGAATGGATCCGTAGAGCTGCACCGCTGGGAAGACTTTTCCAGGCCCTCCAACCCAGCCTCCTCCTCGTGGCACAGAAGGCCCAGCGGCCTAGAGATTTGCCCAAGTCCCCACATGGGTCAGTGGCTGAGCCAGGGCGGGAACTCTGGTCTCTTGACCTTTACTAAGTGCCACACTTGTCCTCTCTTGATAGCTTAGCTCCACTGTGGGTGCCGCGGCCTTTGGTGAGCTGGCGAGAGCAGCCAGCACCCTCCAGAAGAGGTTTTCTGGTTCCAAACAGCGGCGAGAGACCCGCGGGGAACCCGGCGGCTGAAACCGGCCTCCACTACCTCTCCTGCCCACATCGCAC
>NW_022292309.1:0-2507 GCF_002776525.5 Piliocolobus tephrosceles
GCGGCGGCGCCCGGCGGGCTGGAGGCGAGTGCGGGGCGGCCGGCCCGCGCACCCCCGGGCCGCCGGGCGCTCCGCGACGGCCATGTTAACGCAGAGCCAGCGGCGTAGCCTGCGGGCCCGTGCGGCGCCGGGCCGAGCCCGGGAGCGAAGTTTGCCCGCGCGGCGGCCCCCGGCCGCGGCGGGCACCTGCCGCCCGCCCCCCAGCGGAGTCCGTCGCGGGCCGGGAAGCTCCCGGCCCCCTTCCCGCTGCCGCCGCCCAGCGCCGGGACGCTCGCCGCCCGAGCCCATGAGCCCACAGCCCGCAGCCCGCAGCCCGCAGCCGCCCCTCTGCTCGCCCGCCGCCGCAGCCGCAGCTGCCCGAACATCTGGCCTCGGGGGCCCTGGGTTCCCGGCTGCGGCCCCTGGGGCCGCCACGGGCTGGCGCCCGCCGAGGGGACCGACCCCCGAAAGCGGGGAGCTTGCGGAACGCGTTGGAAAAGTTGAAACACCTGAATTGCTTCTTCCTTCCCGGCCGCTTAGCAAGAGGGAAGGTGGAGGGGGCGGGAAGGGAGCGGGGAATAGAGGCAGGGGGAGGCAGCGGCAGGGCGCGCTCGCGGCGGCGGGGGCCGGAAAGTTGTGCGGGCACTGCTGCGGCGGCGGCGGCGGCGGCGGCGGGAGCGGGCGGTGCGAGACGTACCTGTATTGTTCGCTAGTCTGGGCAGCGCAAGGCACGACGCGCGGCTCAGCGCTCCCCAGCCTCGCGCTAGCTGCCTCCACGAGAGCCGCCTGATTGGCCAGCGGGCTCTGCCGTTTAAAACAGCCTCCTCGCCTGGCCATTGGCTGCGGGCCTCATGCATATTAAGCAGGCGCGGACGCCCATTGGGCGCGGCTGCTGGGATCATTCATTCAAACAGAACGACCCGCGGGCGCCGGCTACGGAGGCCAAACAGGGAAAGACCTAGTCTCGCCTGCCCGCCCCGCCCACCTCGCCAGCCCCCTCCGCGGACAGAGCTGGGATCGCCAAGGGCTTTGAAGAGGTGGCCCTGCGATTCCCGGAGGCCTCGGCCTCTGGCGTGGGAAGGTGAAGTCCAGCGCCTTTGCGCTGCCCTCTGCTCCCGCTGCACCGCGGCCTGGGCGCCCCTGGCCTCCAGTCAGCTCCCCTGCCCGGGGAAACACCTCTGGGCCCACCACGGAGGGACGATGGTAGACCACCTCTACCCGGTTCGGCTGCGGCCCCGCGAGAGAAACGCGGCTGCAGCTCGCTCCTCGATGCCTGGCGGAGGGCAGCTGCTTCCTCGCCAAGACCTCGGGATTTGGCCCTCGGATCCCGCTGCCCACCCGAAAGGCACCTGATTCCGCTTCTGCGGATCGTGCTCAACTAGGCTCTTTCCACTAAATGCCAGAAAGTCTTTATTTGCGCCCGAAATTGCGGAACCGACGGGCTAAAGGAGGAAAACAAAATTTGGCAAGAGCAGAGAATTTGTGAGAAATTGTAGTTTTGTGGGCAAAGAATAATACTTTTCTTCTTACCCTTTTCTCTGCCTCGGTTCAGGCCCTCATTCCCTCTACTCTTCTGACACACCCTAGAGCGAAGAATTAAAGCTTCGGGAATGAATGAGTGAATGAATGAATGAATGAATGAATGGGATTTGACTTGATCTCCACTTTGCCACTCGCTGGTGGTATGACCTTGAGCTAGTCACTTCTTTGGGGATTCAGGCAATGTTTTTCAAAGTGTAGGAGCCGCAGTGTCACTTCTGTAAGGGATGTTCTGAAATTAGTGGGGCCTGTGCCTGGATGACTGGCAGGTGTTGCTGGAATTCAATAAGAGGAAGAAACGGCCAGGGATACTAAATATCCTACATTGCATAGGACAGTCCCACGCAAGGAAGAAATATTCCACTTCAAATGCAAGTATCAACCCTATTTGGAAAGAAAGTATCTGAAGGCCCTTGCCTGGAAAGAATGAAAGGGTGAGAAAAAGAGCAGTTTAAAGATTGAAGGTTGGAGAAAATAATGCAAAGGAAGAGATGTCATGAGTTTGGTTTTTCTTTTCTTTGAAAGGCCAAGAAATCCAGCTATTTATGAGTCCTATATTCAGAAATAAGCCCCACCAGAACATGCATTTTCCAAATGCTGCTTCCAGAAACCGTGGCTGAGTTTGAGGTGTCCAAAGGATCTGGCCTCACGGGGCACCTGCCTCTTCACCCCTAACCCCCCCTTGCCAACTCCTCTGAGCCTCCCAGCCAAGCCTGAGCCCCTGCAGCTGGTGCTGTTGGCTCCCATCATCAGGGTTCCAATCCAGATTAAAAGGCAAAGATAGAGGCCAAGCGCTGTGGCTCATGCCTGTAATTCCAGTACTTTGGGAGGCTGAGGCAGGCGGATCACGAGGTCAGGAGTTCGAGACCAGCCTGGCCAATCTGATGAAGCCCAGTCTCTACTAAAAATACAAAAAAAAAATTAGCCGGGTGTGGTGATGTGTGCCTGTAGTTCCAGCTACTCAGGAGGCTGAGGCAGGAGAATCGCTT
>NW_022292310.1:0-2047 GCF_002776525.5 Piliocolobus tephrosceles
CTTGGGTCCAGCATGTGTGCCAGGGCCCCACCCCAGATGTCACTGCTGACACTATTTGCAGGAGATGCAGGACTTGGGCCCAAGGAATTGTGGGCAGCCATGGGGAAAGCAAAACAGGTTAGTGATGGAGAGCCAACTAAGGTCGGCCATGAGGAAGCTCTTTGGGTGTGATATAGGACAAGAAGAGAATGGAGAATTGGATGAGAGGTGGGGGAAGCAGGAGATTAAAGAGTTAGAAGATTTGGGTCACAAGTTGGAGGTGAGTGGGGATAAATATTGAGGAAAGAGAGCTAGTATAATGAATAGAGGCACTATAGCAGTGGTTACCAAATTTTAATGTGTATCACAATCATCAGGAGAACAGATTTTTTTCTTTATTCTTTTTTTTTCTTTCTTAAAAAATAATGGCATGCCTCATGAATTTGTGTGTTATCCTTGCGCAGGCGCCATGCTAATCTCTGCATCATTCCAGTTTATTTTGTGTATGTGCTGTTGAACCGAGCACGGGAACAATGCCCGTGCCAGATTACCATGCTAGATTGACTTAATAAAAACCTTTGGGGAGGCTGGACGCAGTGGCTCACGCCTGTAATCCCAGCACTTTGGGAGGCTGAGGCAGGTGGATTGCTTGAGCTCAGGAGTTTGAGACCAGACTGGGCAACATGGTGAAACCCTGTCTCTACTAAAAATAGAAAAAAAAAATTAGCTGGGTATAGTGGTGCATGCCTGTAATCCCAGCTACTCGGGAGGCTGAGGTAGGAGAATCCCCTGAGCCCAGGAGGTGGAGGATGCAATGAGCCGAGATCGCACCACTGCAATCCAGCCTGAGTGTTAGAGCAAGACCCAGTCTCATAAGTAAATAAATAAGCCTCTGGGGGAAAGAGTCCAGACATCTGCATCTGCTTTTTTTTTTTTTTTTTTTTTTTTTTGAGACAGAGTCTCATTCTGTCACCCAGCACCCACACTGGAGTGCAGTGGTGTGATCTTGGCTCACTGTAACCTCTACATCCTGCGCTCAAATGATCCTCCTGCCTCAGCCTCTCAAGTAGCTGGGACTACAGGTGCATACCACCACACCTGGTTAATTTTTGTATTTTTGGTAGAGATGGGGTTTCACTATGTTGCCCAGGATGGTCTTGAACTCCTGGGCTCAAGCAATCCTCCCTCCTCAGCCTCCCAAAGTGCTGAGATTACACCTGTGAGCCACTGTGCTGGGCCTCAGGTATCTGTGTTTTAATAAGCATCTCTGTGTCTGATGCACATAAAAGTGTAGAACTCATGGACTAGAGTTAGTTTGCTCTTCTTTTCCACTGACTGTAATGTCTTTTGCTTATTATTATTATTATTTTTTGTCTTTTTTTTTTCTTCCTTTTTGTGGAGAACGGGGTCTCACTATATTGCCCAGGCAGGTCTCGAACTCCTGGACTCAAGCTATCCTCCCACCTCTGCCTCCCTGAGAGCTGGGATTACAGGCGTGAGCCACCTTGCCCGGCCTGCATTGTCTTTCAAAACACTTTAGTCAGAGGAACTGTAAGGCAACTGTCTCATTTGACAGTGGAGGAAACTAAAGAAAAGGCAGGTGACTTGCCTAGAGTTATACAGCTAAGGGCAGAGGCAAGACTTAAAACCTAGCATTCTGACTCCCAATCCACTGCTTTTCCACTCACATTGTTCCTCTCTTTCTCCTACTTGTGGGGTCCCCCCCGGGGATTTCATCCTGAGCAGATCCTGCAGCTCGGTCGGCTCTTAATAGGTCTAGGAGATCGGGAACTACAGGAGCTGATCCTAGTGGACTAGGGAGTACTGAGCACCCTGGGGCAGATAGATGGCTGGAGCTCCACTCAGGTAACACATTTCCTCCTCCCTACCACTTCCCAAACACCCATCCCACAGACACAGCCCTGTAGATCATCTAAAGCCCAAGGAATTTTTTCCTGTGACCTTACCTGGTCATTCTTTCTATCTTTTGTTGAGACCCCCTACTAGTGACCTTCAGGACACTGATTTATTCACTCTGAGGCCCTGAACACATAATACTGTCTCCTAC
>NW_022292311.1:0-38651 GCF_002776525.5 Piliocolobus tephrosceles
TATATACACATACATATATTTTCAAAGTATTACATTAAGCAAATAGTAGAGCTGATTTCATATAACAAGAGTTATTGGATGTATATGGGCAAAAGTTAATGCACATGGGCAAATAAATTGATGAACTTACAGACTCATTTATTTGACATATATTTATTGAGTGGTCTCTATTGAATGCTGAGTATCTTCCAGGAGCCTAAAATTCAGCAGTGAACATAACAGGCTCAAATCCTTGTACTCAAGGAGCAAATATTTTAATTGAGGGAGAAGAAAATAAAGTTAATAAGCAAAATATTCAACATACTAGTTGATAGGAAGTTCTGTGGTGAAAAATAAAGTGAGAGGAAAAGAATGAGAGGAACCTCTAAAAGTAACTGAAGGTTTACATGAAGAAAGCCCATGACCTAGAAGTTGCCCAGGCCTTGGCCCAGAATGAGAGGAAGCGCCATGAGCTCAACAGGCAGGTCACAGTCCAGCGGAAGGAGAAGGATTTCCAGGGCATGTCGGAGTACCACAAAGAGGGAGAGGCCCTCCTCATCCGGAACCTGGTGACAGACTTGAAGCCCAAGATACCATAGGGAGCAGTGCCCTGTCTCCCTGCCTACATCCTCTACATGTGCATCTGACACGCGGACTACACCAACGACGATCCCAAGGTGCACTCCCTGGTGACCTCCACCATCGATGGCATTAAGAAAGTCCTGAAGAAGCACAAAGATGACTTTGAGATGACGTCATTCTTGTTATCCAACACCTGCCGCCTTCTTCACCGTCTGAAGCAGTACGGCAGGGATGAGGGCTTCATGACTCAGAAAACTGCAAAGCAGAATAAACACTGCCTTAAGAACTTCGACCTCGCCGAACACCGTCAGGTGCTGAGTGACCTTTCCATTCAGATCTACCAGGAGCTCACTAAAATTGCCTAGGGTGTGTTGCAGCCGATGAGTTTCTGCCATGTTGGAAAATGAGAGCATTCAGGGTCTATCTGGTGTGACGCCCACTGGCTATCGGAAGCTCTCCTCCAGCATGGCAGGTGGGGATAACTCATACCACCTGGAAGCTATCATCTGCCAGATGAATGCCTTTCATACAGTCTTGTGTGACCAGGGCTTGGACCCTGCGATCATCCTGCAGGTGTTCAAACAGCTCTTCTACATGATCAGCGCAGTGACTCTAAACAACCCACTCCTGTGGAAGGACCTCTGCTCTTGGAGCACAGGCGTGCAACTCAGGTACAATATAAGTCAGCTTGGGGACTGGCTTCAGGGAAGAAACCTTCACCAGAGTGGAGTAGTTCAGACCGTGGAATCTCTGATCCAAGCAGCCCAGCACCTGCAATTAAAGAAGAAAACCCAGGAGGATGCAGAGGCCATCTGCTCCCTGTGTACCTCCCTCAGCACCCAGCAGATTATCAAAATGTTAAACCTTTATCCTCCCCTGAATGAATTTGAAGAATGGGTAAGAGTGGCCTTTATATGAATGATCCAGGCACACCTACAAGAGTGGAATGACCCTCAGCAACTATTAGATGCCAAGCACATGTTTCCTGTTTTGTTTCCATTTAATCCATCTTCTCTAACCATGGACTCAATGCCAACGTGTCTCAATCTGGAGTTCCTCAATAGAGTCTGAAGATGCATCTTTCCAGCATCAGTCTGATTCCCAATATGAGCAAGAAGGAAGGATATACACAAAAGTAAATTCAAGAATCTGTTCAGTCTGGTAAAAGTAGATCAAATCAGGGATTGACAGCTGTGGAGGGTGCTGAACTATACAGAATTAGACACAACTATGTCATTATTTTCTGTACCTACTGCTTAGAACAGAGACATTTGAAATATGGAGGATTTTAAGTTTGATTTCAGTCCAACAAATATACATAATAATTATAGACACGAAGCCATCCCTATAGCCATATAAAAGGTGCCAATTCTATAAAATGAAGCTGCCTAGTTTTAATCTTTGCATATAACTGGAAAATGTCCAAATTAAAATACTAACTATATATAAGTCACATAAATTTCCTTTGAAGGGTTTTTAACAAATAATAGTACTAATAACCATGATAATGGCATATACTGACATTTCCCAAAGTTTGCAAACCATAGGTGTGGTTGAGTTTGTGGTGAGATGTGTTAAGAACAAAAATACAGGGATGAGACTTCTGAGAAATGTCCCCAAAATATTTTTTAATAACTGATTATACAAAGACAGTGGTGTAACTGACCTCCAAACCCGACATTTAGAGTACTGGTTTCTGAAGCAAAATTAGAAGTGCCAGTCCTCAGTGTCCTCAAACGCTTTTGTGTAATCTTGGTTTAATGGAAGAGATGATTAAAATGCTGCTATCTGAAACTCCAAGTGAGAAAGATGGAAAACTATTTTGTTTCTTATGCTAATCCATACACTTTCTAAGTCCCACAGAATTTTCATAAAAATGTATGTAAGCTAAATAATAGAAAATGATATCAACTTGTTTTATTTATAGATGTAAAAACCAAACAATGTGAAAGCTTTTAATCTCTTAACACCATTAAGCCTCCAGTAAGAGCATCATATAATGCTCTACTCTTCCAAACAACTAAATAGTAAAACAAACTAAACTCGCACATCAGATCATCCGAAAAACCTTCAAAAATAATCAGTTCAGGGATTACTATTATACAAAAGTTTGGTTTTTTTTTTAAGGGAATAAAATGGCCTAGGTCAACTTTCCCCTTTCAGGTTATTGTCAACGTTTTTCAAACATTGTAATTCAAAATTGTAAATATCTCTCCTATAAAATAAGAATTTTAAAAAAGAGTAATTCAGTAATATAACAGACGAAGATGTTTGCTGCTCTTAGGATTTTTGGTTTGTTTTTGGCTCTTCAAAAGCAAGCATTCAGTTGGAAACCCATATTATTTTTCCACACATATTTTTTACTGTCTTTTCCCTATTTCTTGATAGCAGTATGCTGTTCCAATGATAAGAACAAGTACTATTTGCAAATCATAGAAGAACAGCCTCTGTATTACACTGAGAAAATAAGATTTATCCATCAATTGGAAGTAGAACAGCCTGCCTCCACCCTCTTTTACTCAACCACTCAACTTAAAAGGCCCTTGGAAACACAGCACACTCCAAGCTACCTTCTGTACTGTGCCATTACAGCACTGCTTCCTCAGTCGTTCTCTGCATCTCCTGGAGCCTAACCCAGTCTTAGCCTGTGTTAAGGCTGCTGACAGTTGTGTTTCAATCAGTTGTCATGGGCATTATCCCCTCTACATCTATATTGAACATGCTGGCTTCTCTTGGGCGTCTGCAGAGCTGTGCCTTTTTCTTTCAGTTACAGTTACATAATCACTGACCTCCATGACACTTACCTGTGTCATGGGTAATGACACGTGGATCCATGTGCTGACTTCATTTACAAGGCCAATCTAAAACAACTGGGTTTGTGGCTACCTCTGTAAAGTTGTTTCTGAAGTATAATTTGCTTTTTGATGCACTTTACTTTGAAACTGAGTCTCTCATGTAAGGACTATCCTTAATCTTAAAGACCAAAAATGCCTTGTTAGAGTGTTAAGGAGTTTTAACATGCAGAAGTTCCACAAATACAGTGGCTTACTGTCCTTATATACTGTCTTACACCATATTCTCTCCATGTCTCTTGGTCGCTACTCTCTGCTGTCACTGGTTAATCACTAGGTGCCAAGAGCTTACTGAATAAAAACTTAGCAATTAGAATAAATGGGGAGGGAAAGACCTTATGAATAGTCCATTTTGCCCAAGAAATGGCAGGTTTAGTTCTTCTCTTCCAAAAGATAAAGGTATATCACTGGAATTGTACTCAAAATTTATAGATGACTAACAAATATATACTTTATATGTACTTAATATTTAAATCCGTCATATTTAATACTTGGGAGGCTAGGAGAAGCATCTTTAGGGGAACTATATAATATTTTGTTAGCATTTTCTCTGCATTTTAAAAAATCATTTCAACTTAAACACTTATCAGTGTCATGAAATCAGTAATGACTCTAACAATTCAACATAAAGGTTTGAACTCTGCACTAGATATCTCTTTAATTTTTTAATACATAAAATTTAGTGGATGCTTTTCTCACCAGGTGCCTTTAGTGGTTACCAAGATAACTCTCTTATCAGTTGTTTCTCTGAAATAAGTGTTGCTGTGGGAATAATTTTAATGTTCAATGTGATATCATGGTGGAGTTTTGTCTTTTAAAACATTAGAAGCATTTTAAGTATTAAGAATAAAATATTTATAGATCAAACACTTGTGTTTTAAGTATTATACGGGATCTGTTTACTTATAGTATATGTGTATGTACACCTGAATTGTTGCTGAAGCTGACAAGCATATTACACACATGCATTTTCCCTGTGCCGTTATAGTTGCAGTTAAGAGTTCTAGTACTTGTAAGCTCGCCTGGGAGGCAGATTAGACCCAAAGGCAGACATTTTTCCCTTTCCATGAAGCACGGCAGTGGGAATTGATTCATTTGATTGCCCTACTACTAAATGTTAAGGCTTTTGTAAAAACAAAAGCAAAACAAAACTAGGAATTTGGAACATTTAAAAATTAACGCTGCTACCATCAACTAATCAAATATTTACTTAGAGCCTTCATACATTAAGACTCCAGTAATCAATAAATTAGAATTTATTTCTTCTGCATAAATTTTCATACACTTGACCTACTAAGACAGCAAGGGTGTCCTGAATTGAGGCATTTGTATAATGCCTACATAATCAAATGGTCACTACAACGGGACTGCATGGGGCAAGACCTTGTAGTTCTTCACAGAATATTTGTCTTCAGTTTCTCCAATTAATTTGCTGCATGAGTCAAATAACCATAATTTACCTTTTGTACCCACTGGTGCCATAATTACAGAATTAGAGGGTATAGACAGAGGTTAATGCCAATGACAAATACAGGACCGGGTTTTTTATTATTATAAAGGTCATTAGATACAAAATATTGTTTTTCAAAAAAAAAAAAGTTTCTAATTCTAACAAAGGGGACCAATCAGAAATGAAACTAAGCTACTTTCTGAAGTGACGCTGTATCAGAATAATCCAGATTTGAATATAACATTTTGCCACCAGCTGACATTTAGATGAAGGACTGCCTCTCCAAAAGAGTTCAGATCATATTCACGGGTGAACCTAACACTGTGGAAGAAAGACTACTGATGAGAATATTTTTCCACTTTGAACAAATCTATAAACTATCTGTAAACTACACCTTTGTTTGTAGAACAATGCTTGGAATAGTCACTGTAATATTTAGCTGTGGATAAAAATTTGTGGAAATAAATGCTTTTGAATAAAAAAGAAAAATAAAGCAAGGAAGAAGAATGGGATTGATAGGATGTGTATTTAAAATAGAATATCCAGGAACAACTGCACTGAAGTTATAATGTATGTATAATTATATAGCACTATACATAATAACTATATCTTTATATCTGGTGCAGGTAATTAGATAACCCATGCAAATATCTGGGGGAGGAATAGTCCAGGCACTACAGGAATATCAAAAAGGCCAATATGATGGAAGCAGAGTAATGACGGAGTGATATGGAGTGAGGAGCAGATGAAATAATAAGAAAAGTAGGCAAGTCATTTTGAGGGGTATGCTTCTGAAATTCCAATTTGCATATAAATCACTTAGGTTTCACATTAAAATAAAGATTCCGATTCAGGTGGTCTGGAGAGTTTATATTTCTTACAAGTCTCAGGTGATGCTGGTGCTACTGGTCTATGTATCACACTTTGAATACCAAAGGACTGGAAATGTGTGCATGGTAAGGGCTTTGGATTTGAGTACTGTGAGTTGAATTGTGTCTTCTCCAAAAGGATGTTCAAGTCCCAACTCTCAGAATTTGTAAATGTGACCTTACCTGGAAATAAAATCTTGCCTGGTCAATCAAGTTAAGTGGATTCACATGGGCCCTTATCAAATGACTGGCGTGCTTATAAGAACGAGGATATTTGGAAAAACACACAGTGGATAAGGTATGTGAAGATGAAGGAAGAGATTGGAATCATGTAACTACAAGCCAAAGAATGCCAAGGATTGATGGCAACTGTGAGAAGCTAGGAAAAGACAAGGAAGGATCCTCCCCCGGAGCCTTCAGAGAGACCATGACCCTGATGACACCTGACTTTCAACTCCTGGCCTCCAAAACTGTGAGAGAATAAGTTTCTGTACTTTTAAGCTACTCAGTTGATGGTAATTTGTTACAGTAGCCTGAGGAAACTAATACATTGAGTGGGATGGAGAATGAAGTCATTGGAGGGTTTAAACAGAAGAATGGCTCTTCTGACATATTCTTAAAAATCACCCTAATTGCAGAGACAAGAATAGACTGAAGGCAAGGGGCTCCAGGGCAGTAGGAAGACCAGTTAGGTGGCTATAGCAGTAAATCTAACTGGAGAGTGGAGAGATGGTGGTTTGGATCAGGGTGGTGGTGATGGTGGTGATACAGGAACAGAATCTGAAGATGTTTTGAATTACCATTGATAAAACTTGTTAACATACTATGAGCTATAAAAAAAAATTGAGGGTGACTGGGAGTGGCGGCTTACTCCTGTAATCACAGCACTTTGGGGGGCCGAGAAGGGTGGACTTCCTGAGGTCAGCAGTTCGAGACCAGCCTGGCCAACATTGTGAAACCTTGTCTCTACTAAAAATATAAACATTAGCTGGGCATGGTGGCAGGTGCATGTAACCCCAGCTAGTCGGGAAGCTGAGGCAAGGGAATCACCTGAACCGAGGAGGTGGCAGTTGCAGTGAGCCAAGATCACGCCATTGCACTCCAACCTGGATGACGAGAGTGAAACTCCATGTCAACAAAAAATGTAGAATGATTTATAATACTTTGGGTAGAAACTCAGTAACGGGATTGCTGGGTCAAATGGTATTTCTAGTTCTAAATCCTTGAGAAATCACCACACTGCTTTCCACAACAGTTGAACTAATTTACACTCCCATGAACAGTGTAAAAGCATTCTTATTTCTCCACATCCTCTCCAGCATCTGTTGTTTCCTGACTTTTTAATGGTCGCCATTCTAACTGGCATGGGATGGTATCTCTCTGTGATTTTGATTTGCGTTTCTCTAATGACCAGTGATGCAGGATGTCAGTCAGGGTGGTGGGAGAAGCTAAAAGGAAAGACGCAAGCCTTCCTGCAAGGTTGGAAGGTCTTGCAAAAGCTTCGTGAGAGAATAAAGGTGAAGGCAGCAAATTATCTTACCCTGAGGCTAAGGGCGAGAAACAGGTGCAAGGAAAAGTAAAGGAGTTTATCCAAATAGGCTTGTTTACTTATGTCACCAGGAAACTGACTTTTGAACTTCTGAGCATGAGACTGCCCCTGTTAGGGGAGCAATAATGTTAATTACCCAGCAATTATGTTGGCTCCAGGCCTTGCACATTACAGCAGTACTGAATAAATACAAGCAGCTCTGGCTTATTGAGACTGCTAACTCTCCTCTGCCCCTAGTGCTGGCAGCCCCCTAGCCTGCTCTTACCCTGTATACTTCTGTCTGAGTACTCCTTTCTTCTGTCGCTTGGCCAGGGTCTGCAGGATGGACCTGGCACAGTGATGATGAGCTTTTTTCCATATGTTTGTTGGCTGCATAAATTTCTTCTTTTAAGAAGTGTCTGTTCATATCCTTTGCCCACTTTCTGATGCACACATATGTTTATTGCAGCACTATTCACAATAGCAAAGACTTGGAATCAACCCAAATGCTCATCAATGATAGACTGAATAAAGGAAATGTGGCACATATACACCATGGAATACTATGCAGCCATGAAAAAGAATGTGTTCATGTCCTTTGCAGGCACATAGATGAAATTGGAAACCATCATTCTCAGCAAACTAACACAGGAATAGAAAACCAAACACTGCATATTCTCACTCATAAGTGGAAGTTGAACAATGAGAACACATGGACACAGGGAGGGGAACATCACACACTGGGGCCTGTCAGGGGGTAGTGAGCAAGGGCCTGTCAGGGGGTAGTGAGCAAGGGAGGGAGAGCATTAGGAAAAATACCTAATGTAGATGACAGTTGATGGTTGCAGCGAATCACCATAGCACGTGTATACATATGTAACAAGCCTGCACGTTCTGCACATGTATCCCAGAACTTAAAGTATAATTTTTAAAAAGGGGGGCAGCCAAGGATATAAGCAGGGTGTTTTGTGGTTTAATAACTGTATAACTATAAGGATGGAGTCTATTACCTCCTGACATGAGGAACGTGATGAGAGAAGGTGAGAATTGGCAAGATGCTGGGTAAGTGGGGAGCAGAGTAGAGGGAGATTAAGAGCTCTTTTCGAGGTATGTTCACTTTGAGATGCCTATTTTGCCTCCAAGTGGAGATTACTTAGGCTACTTGGCATGAGTCTGGAGGCCAGAGCGTAGTTCTCTGCTGGAGATTTATCTGACATGAGTTATTAAGAGAAATTATGATGTTTGGCAAACATGTCCTTAAGTTTTGAGATTAGCATCAGGAAGAACAATCATGTACTTCTAAAACATGGTATTCAGTATCACTTATTTGAAAGCATACTGGGCCAGTATTTGACCTGTGACAGTTCTGACATTCATTCTAAGACTACCAGATGTGAAAGCCAGGAGACTCATTATTTTCTTTCTGGCGCTTTTCTCATTCTAAACTTCAACTTTCCATATCATTAAAGCCACTAAGGTAGACAATTAGCCTAAGAGGTATATTCATTATTTTTCTTTGCTGCCTTTAAATTTGATGCCTCATTGTAAAAAATATGACCTTGCTTGTATTTGTATGGGTGACATTTTAAAAGATCTTACTGGGCAGAGAACATGCAATATGGACACTTTCATTATTTAATACTTTGGACTAATGCCAATCATTCAAAGAAGGATCCTTCATTCACCTGTCTTGTCAAAGAAGCAGAGCTCATATTGCATATGTGAAATATAATCCAGTGTCTATTTCAATTGCGTACGCTTTCTGTTTGTATCTTAGAAAGATTTTTTCACCTCAAAAAGCATATGGCTATCTGGAATTATCTGGAGATAGTGATAAAATAATTATTTTCATAAACATCTAAAGAAAATGCCGACGTATCTGTTGGGGTGCGAGGTGGGATGGGGAGGCATGCAGTTGTCCAGCACTACTTGTGGCTGGGAAGGTATGTGTGTCCACAGTCATAGAAAAATCCATTGTTACCGCCAAGACTCCCCATAGCTCTTTTAAAAATAAAGCTGTCATCTTGATCTCCATCTGCCTGAATCTTTGTCCATCTCTCACTTAGTTCAAAACGCTGACAGGAATAGAAGCATATTTATCAATCCTTCAAGCCCCAGTAGAAGCATCGGAGGAAGAAAACCTATTTTGAAATGGTTGACCAATTCTTAGTGACGAAGCTATAATTACAGTCTGATTTGCTTGTCGATTGTCAAGAAAAAATGATTCAGTCTGGCGCCATTTTACAAGGGCATGTTGAACAACAAGAATTCTACTTGTAGAGATTCCTTTTCTAGGCATGAGGAATGGTTATTCCAGGTAATGGATTCCTAATTTGACCTTCTGTGGAACGAGCTTTGCATGACAGATGACAGAATATTTGTCACCTTAAGATTTTTAAAAAGTTAATTTAAAGCCATGTTATTTCTAATTGTTTTGGCTTATGCTCTGAAGTTTTTCTAAGGCTGCCAAAATTGTGGTCACCAACATAATAGGTACCAATTTTACATTATCCAGTATATAATATATATGCTATATAATATGAAACAATATATCAACTAGTGCATATAGCTTTAATATCATATAAGTTATATGAAAGCTAAAATACGCATTTAAATTCAACATTTGCAGAATATTTTCTTTCTTTTATTTTTCTTGAGACAGAGTCTTGCTCTGTCACCAAAGCTGGAGTACAGTGGCATGATCTCGGCTCACTGCAAGCTCCACCTCCTGGGTTCATGCCTTTCTCCTGTCTCAGCCTCCTGAGTAGCTGGGACTACAGGCGCCCGCCACCACACCCGGCTAATTTTTTGTAGTTTTAGTAGAGATGGGGTTTCACCGTGTTAGCCAGGATGGTCTTGATCTCCTGACCTCGTGATCTGCCCACCTCAGCCTCCCAAAGTGCTGGGATTACAGGTGTGAGCCACCGCGCCTGGCCTGCTTTTAGCTGTTACCATTGAGGGTAAATCTACTTACAAGGTGGATTGCAATATGGATGTATTTGAAGAAACCTGGCACACATTGCCCATATTTTCATACAGAGTCAAGAAAATTATTAAATTTACCTTTTAATTTGAGTACTAATACTTCTATATAGTTGGAGAGAGCTGTTTGCTCAGTTAATGCAACAAAGGGATGAGGGTGAGAATGCTTGACAGTGAGCTCATTCTAATTTGCTTATTGATTGTTAGGCATATTCACTCAATTACTTGATCTCAGGTCCTATACTGGGGCTTACATTAGGTGAACATCCAGGGTCTCAGGGCTCCATGTGGGTGTTTGAAATCAATTGTCGAGATATATAAAAGAGAACAGGATAGACTCACCACTTGCTTGGACACATTTTACTGCTTTTTACACTGGCCAGTGGTGCATTACTTCTTGCCCCGAAGCTTTGCTCAAGCTGTGTTTTGTATCTAAAATATGCCTTTTTCTCCATAATCTCTTGTCTTTTTTTGCTAGCTTTGCTTATAAAATCTCATTTTCTCCAAGAAATCTCTCTTGAAGCTTCGAAAAACAAAATTGGGGTAATATTTTCTCGGTAAATATGCACAATTCTATAATTCTATATTCCATGATTTTATTAAATATAATATAAATACCAATACATATTCTTTGTCTTTCAGAATAGGTATGTTATATTCAGATGTGTCAGGTTGGATCAGTATTTAAACTTTACTACTGAGATAAACAAAGAGTTATTAGCAATTTTTAAAAGTTGCTGTACAATTTGTCATATTTCATTGTGCTCCTTAATGACAAATATGTCCAAGATTATATTGGGAGACGCCATTTTCTGTACCTTATCCCCAGATTTGGGAATGATACTTATACAGCTTTCTGCATTTCAAGAAATAGTAGCACTACTTTTAAGTAGACTGAAGTCTTCTGTTTTTCTTTTGTATCACTTTCTGGACATTTGTAAATTCACAGGATGTCTTCCTCAAATCACAAAATGCCTATCTTCTAATTCAGCTAGGAGGTCACACTGGACCCTCTTGTCAGATATTGCTTTAATTCTGGAGTCATATGGATAGTGCCTGAGTTAGTGGAATAGCTGAATATCATGCAAATGTGGAAGAAATCTATTGAATCAATGTCATTTTATACATGGAAATAAGCAAATAGTTGTAAATAATATGGAACAATAAAAATCTTTCTAGTAAACCAATGTTCATGCTTTTCAATTGTCTTGCTAAAGAAACATTGCTTCTTTAGCAAGATGTAATATACCATGATGGAAAATATTGTGTGCTGGAAATAAAGAAAATAACAAACTTTGGGTCTTGGCTTAGGTTATTAGTTACCCAGCCTTAAACAAAAGATATATCTCCAGTGAAATGTAGCTTTTAAAATCAGTAAAGAAAGAAAATAAGCCTTGTTAACCATGAAATATGATGCGAAAATTAGATAACATTTAACTGGACTTATAAAAGACTTCTTTTTTCAAGAAACAATAAGAAAATGACCTGAAATAGTATAAGTGTTTATTCATAAGTAAAATGACTGCTAATTCACTTTACAAGAATCTACTTTTATTAATGGTGATCCTTGCATATTAAGACTTACAATCCTATTAATAATTGCTCACCTACAAATGACATTTATCAAGGGATCAAAGTCTTCATGTACCACATAAAATGCTTATTATGACAAAGTAAACCGGCTGTGTGTCTTTGATCACTGCATCAATATCTAGGTATTTTACCTTCTGTTTCTGTTCCATTCTGCTAGTCAAGGGTCTTTATAAAAATACGCAGGAAAATGAATAGCTAGTAACATATTTGATGTGCCACTCCGATGAACTTCAGAATGCTTAATATCATCTTGTTTAATTTCATGTTTCAAAAAACTTCTCAATTGCAGGATCAGTTACTTTCAATCTCCACATCAATCAGTCCAGATGGTTCTCATGATTTGCTAAGGAAAGCTGCAAATTGAACTTTTTGAACCCATGATGCATATTGTGTTCATCCTTGATATGGAAGGGTCCTTCTGCAGAATAAGTGGAACTGAAAAAGGTGTTTACATTCACAAGCAGAATATTATTTAAGGAATAAAAGGGATTCTATAAAGTGTTAAACCCAGATTAACACTGAAAAATATAGTCGTCAGAAAAATCAAGTCATTTCACTTCTGTATTCATTGCTGAAATAAGAACATCATTTCATTTCTAATTTGAATTTTAAGATTAAAAACACTTTAGGATTGCTTCGTATTGCAGAATAATCTGTAACTTGTTCTGTAAACACTTCGTTGCTAGGCGAAAACTGTGAGCTATATTTCTTTGTGTATACTACTCTTTTATTGTCAATTTTTCCTGAACTCACAGGTAGAATATATTTTCATTTGAATAATTTAAGAAGTAATGTCACCAATATGGATAGAACAGTAATTTCACTTTTGGTACTAATTTAATTAAGAAGGTGATTTTTAGCAATATCCATTTCTATTTGGTTGTGTTTTTATCTATTTCAATTATTTTCTATATTGGAAGTAATTACGAATTTTAATTTTTTATAGCCCTCATATCTTTTACTTTAAAAATTTAATGTTTAATGAATTTGGAGGGAGGGCCAACCTTCATTCTTACATTTATTTATACATTTAATGGGAAAGGAGTACTATTCTCCTGAATGTTCAAACAAGCAATGGAAATTTGCAAGAGAGAAATAATTTAAAATCTTCATCACATGGTATTGAAATTTCTTCTTTGTTTCTTTTTTTCCACTAGATCTTGAACTCTTGAAGATGCATTGCCCATAGATGTTCTTCATTAATTTAAGCAATATTTTCAGGGAAGTTATTCTGGGAATATGCCTGTAGGATTTAACTGGTCTTTGAATTATGGATATTATTTGGAGAGCTGGAGAGGAGAGTGAAGGGCACTATACAGGTGAGCAAACATCTTGAAATTTTGAAACTCTGTGTAATTATTTTACACGTAACTGCCTGGGCATGTCCAACAGGTATAATGGTATCTGTTGGTTACTTAATTTTTAGGTAACGTCCAACATGTACTAATAGATGCCACTGATGATCTTTTGTGAAGTTCCCCCTAAGTTCCCCTTTTGTGAAGTTCCCCCTATGAACATAGTTCATCCATGGGGAATACGGACTATAAGTCACTCATGGATTTAGGAAGGAATGTACCTAGCATTTTTGGGAAAAATGTGAATAAATCAACCTGATCAATGTGGTGGGTTCTTCTAGAAAATAGAAAAAATGGGGTTAGGCTAAGTAATGTGGAGATTTAAGAAGATAGATCTGGGGTGACAGAATATTAGCTATAACAAAGGCAGTTCCTTCAACTTTACCAAGTTTTTCCTGTCAGTTGTGCTGGTGTCTCTCAAATTGTATGTGACCGCTTACTTTCGTTATGGCAAATGCATCTTCAGAAACATTATAACTAAGATGACATTTCCAATAGAGTGCAAAATGTCCATCTCTAGAAAGGTTTACTCAGAGAACTCCAGCAATGCAATGCCACATACATGCAGCATTATGATCTTTAGTTTGAATTCTCCTTCCCTTAACCCTGATTAGGACTCTATAGTCAAGGAAGTTGAATGGAGACAGAATTTGAAAACTCAGGCTGTGTTTGTTAAAAGGGTTTTATGATGTCTTCACTTTGACTAAATATACAGGCTATTGTATCTTCCTTCCTCCCTCCCTCCCTTCCTTCTCTCCCTTCTTTCCTTCTATCCAGAATTATTTTTGAGAAATGCTGTGATGTGTTGATTGGGAGCACATCCTCTGGAGCTGGTTATTGGATTAAAATCATAACCCTTCCTCCTATTAACTATGTGACCTTGAACAAGCTACTAGGCTGTAAATTAGGAATAATAATGGTATCAATATGATCCTGCTATAGATTGAATTGTATGAGTTAATGTATGTGAAGCATTTTTATATAGTAAGAATTGGATGAAAGGTAGTTACTATTTTATTTGTCGAACACTTAGCATGTTTTAGCTTTTTATTTTGAAAAGATCATAGATCCACAGGAAGTTTCAAATACAAAGGTCTCATGTACCATTCTACACAGTTTCTTCCAAGAGTTACATCTTGTATAATGTAGTATAATATCAAGACCAGGCATTGACATTGGTACAATGTGAATACATAGGTCTATGTCAATTTTATCATGTGTTGATTAATGTGACCATTATTACAATTGAGTTACAGAACTCTACTATCACTAAAAGTGTCTTCCTCATATTTTATAGTCATATTCATCTCACATTCCTCTATAATCACTAACCTCTGGAAATCACTAATCTGTTTTCTATATGTATTTTATTAAAGTTATATACATGAAATAATATACTACGTGTCCTTTTGATATTGGCTTTTTTTCACTAAGCACAATGCCCTTCCGATCTATGCAAATGATTGCATGTGTCAAAAGTATATTCTTTTTTATTTCTGGGTAGTATTTCATCATATGGATGCACCACAGTTTACTCAACCATTCACCTATCCAACATTTTGAATGGCAAGAATATGGGAATAAAGTTAAGCAGATATGACTTACAGTGTTATCCTGATCATTTCTGATTTTGCTTCTAATGTTGTTCTGACCCTGCTAAATCTCAGTAGCATCTCATGTTCAATACTGAAGTAGATGCTATACATTGATTGATATATATATTTACATATGTGTGTATATGTGATGTATAATAAAATGTGGGATGAAGGAAGACCTATGCTTTCAAGGAAAGAAAAACATAAATGTCATTTTCCCACAGTTTGGTATATGTCATAGCCCTTAGGTAATTTGAATTTTTAAAATGTGTAATTAATTTAAAAAATCAAATATGTTAAACTAAATTAAAATACCACATAAAATAAGTTTCCTTTAAAACTTTGACTCTTTGCAGCTGGAGTGAAAAGCATTTGTGAGTCTCTGTGAAGATGTTCATATAATATTTTGGCCCTTCCTGAACGGATAAAATTAATAATAATGATACAATAATGTAATATCCGTGTATATTTTTATTTTACTACAACTTCTTTTTTTCTACTTTTTAAATGCCTGCTGTGTATCAGGGGCTTGGGAAGGTGATGTATATGTATCCTATTTGACATATTTGTTTTTAATTGATACTAAACTGATAAAAATAATTTTAAAACACATTTTTCCTAATTCAAAGTAGAAAATACATTTAAAAAGTGCTTATATTTTGAAAGGTGTATATAAAAATAATTCAGAAGTATAAAGGAAACAACTGTAAGTTTATTAATAACCTGCATTCTCATGAATATTCATTATGGGCTAAATATATCCCTTGTGTACATTATGGGACTTTCTTCAAAGATAAATAAAACGTATATTCATGGAAATAAAATCAATTTTGTTCCAGAGAATGGTTCATAGTCTCAGAGTAGCTATTTAGAAATGTCATACTATAGGCCGGGTGAAGTTGCTCATGCCTGTAATCCCAGCACTTTGGGAGGCCAAGCCTGGCAGATCACCTGAGGTCAGGAGTTCAAGACCAGCCTGGCCAACATGATGAAACCCCGTCTCTACTGAAAATACAAAAATTAGCCGGGCATGGTAGTGTGCACCTGTAGTCCCGGGTATATAAATATGTATACTTACATTCTCAAAAATCCACTGGGCATCGAGCTAGAGCTGTGTTTTTTGTTTGTTTGTTTTTTTTTTTGTTTTTTTTTTTTTTTGAGACGGAGTCTCGCTCTGTCACCCAGGCTGGAGTACAGTGGCCGGATCTCAGCTCACTGCAAGCTCCGCCTCCTGGGTTTACGCCATTCTCCTGCCTCAGCCTCCGGAGTAGCTGGGACTACAGGCGCCCGCCACCTCGCCCGGCTAGTTTTTTGCATTTTTTAGTAGAGATGGGGTTTCACCGTGTTAGCCAGGATGGTCTCGATCTCCTGACCTCGTGATCCGCCCGTCTCGGCCTCCCAAAGTGCTGGGATTACAGGCTTGAGCCACCGCGCCCGGCTAGAGCTGTGTTTAATGCAAAATCTGGCCATGTGAGAAATACAGGCACTGAAGTGAAAAACATTTTTGCATTCTTCTGTGCCAGCATTGCCCATTTCTGTCAAGTTGTACATGCATGTGGTGTCCACAATGGGAGCAATATTTACAAGCTGCATTTTAAATAATTCCATAGAATGACTATCTACTCTTCCACTGAAGAGAATTCCCTTGGCACCCCTGATTGTCATTCAGTCCTGCTGGTTCGTTGGTTCTATTGTGTATCCTGCAGAGTGATACTTTGCAGCATCTTTGCCTGTTGTAGCTGAAGTGGAGTCATCCATCATTGTGATCACAGGAACTGAGGCCCTTATGGACTTGGAGTAAATTATGAAGCTATGAGGAAGGTGATCATTTTTGCAGAAACAGCTATTTTATGTTCCCGTTTTCTATACTATCCTTTCTTTCTTGTCTGGGATAATGAAAGAGCAAAAGCCACAGGACCAGTTTTTGTCCTTTTGATTCATGCTGAAAGAAGAAAATACAATCAATAAAAATGTACTTAACAAGCCTAAGATTGACTGTTTTTTTTCTGTTTATTTTGAATTTCAGATGTACTTCTCTGTTGACCTGCTGTTAATGCTGTGTAGCTGAGGATTTCCCAGATTTAAGTGTGTTATAAATAGATAAACTTCACCACGTGGGACGATTTACCTAACTGATTTGAGATCCAAGCTGGGCATGACAAAGGAGAAGTTGTCAATTACCTTTAGTGAATTTCAGTCATGCAGAGCCACACTAAATAACTCATTCTTTTCATACCCTTTCGTCTCTCCCCTCCTCCTGCAGTGAAAGCATCAATTAATACCTGAAAATACAATCTAAATTCATAAGTTACTCCAAAATTTATAATATTTGCTGTATGTAATTTACATGTCTTTATTTTATCCTAGTGGATTTAGAATCAGTTTAACATTCATAATATGGTAAAGTATGTTCAGGTAACTTATAGAAAAGTGACTTCCCTAATATAATTTTTAAAATTAAAATGAAGATTAAATAATACAATTTAAATAATGCTAATACATAACCAAGTGAAGTGAATATTTTTTCTTCCATCAGTTATTCTACAGTTATACAGTTTGATCTTGTAAAACCTGTCAGTACTGGTCTGCTTTGTCATTATTATACATTCATTGGCTATGTTCTAATAGATGAGTGTTATACTGTTATAAACACTTACTACTCCTTTTATACAATTTTTATATCTAAGAAGTGAATATTTGCTTTATTAGAGAAGGCTAAATAGCTTCACTTTAAAGACTGATTTTCTTTAACATAAATAATATGATGACTCTTCCATATGGTTACTTTGACATGGCTCTAATAGCAGAATTATATCACATATAAATCAACAAACTACATAATGGAATCTAAATATTTTAAATGTGGAAGGTACATTGATTTTTTACAGACGATAAGATTTTAAGGCAACAGTCTAACTAAATTCTGCATACTGGAAAGAGACTAACCCTAGGTTACATCTGGTTGCTGTATATGAAAGACAAATATTTAATGCAAATGCAACTAGCATTATTGAAGCAAATATTTACCTGTTATTTAGATTGACCACACACATACTTTTTTGTACCATCATATGTTTATGCAAAGTGCCAACATACATAGTGGTAGTAAAGTATAATGAAAATAAATGTTGGAAAAGAAATTAAACTTTCTTTGTATGGGAACAGTGTTTTTTATATGAAGCAAGATAATCCTACTATGTTTAAATGAGAATTTTATTGAGACGAATCAAAGGCAATGAAAGGCAGACATAGTAATTTTATTCTATTTTAAACTACTTTATTGGCTACAGCTGCTGTTTTTGAAGCCAGTCTCTTATACTTCATTGTCAGCAGCCTGTATCCAGTCAGTCTTTCACTAAGGAACAGAAAGTTCACTACCCTGAGGAATCCTTCCATCACTTTGCTTTAACCACTTAGCAAAATAATGAAAGGGCCACTCTGTGTTAAAAAAAAAAAAAAAAAAATTGCATTTCTATATTATTAGTTAAAAGTTTAAAATTGTGGTGCTTAGAAATGTAGGACCTACAGGAGCGCTAACTAAACAAAGATGGTTCTTGAAACACTCTTACATGTTGCGTTCGTCAGTTTCAGTTGTGCAAAGACTGTGCGTCCAAGGGTAGCCTAGATGGAATACTTCTAAAAATTTCTAGAATTAGCCTAATTCAGATGCTAGATAGACCAAGATTCTAGGATTTCACATGTCCTTGCAATGAAATATTGAGATTCCTATTTCAAAGATAGATTTACAGGCGTATATGTAACCCAGGTTCCTCAAATTTCACAGGAATATCCAAAATCAGATTAAATTCATATGCTTTTCTATATGAGACAGAAAACAGCATTGGATGTACCACCTTTGTGTGCTGTTACTAAAAACTAAGTTGCATAATCCACAGTTTGTGGCCTCTGATGCTTAGTAAGTGTTTTTACTGCTTTTTGTAAGATAGTTTCCAGATCTACAGTGTAATTTAAAAACAATTTATGTAATTGGCAGAGCAAGAGATTCACATGTCACATCTTAAACAGTCATCTGGCTGACACGCACCCTAACATGACTAAACCTTTCCAGTAGTGCATTAATTTGCTGCATGAAGAAATAATAAAATTCATTGTTGAACTAGTTGGAACTAGGGAGGAATGTTAGTCTAATTCTTGGCGTACATAAATTTCAAATGTGTGAATTGCAAAGTACTTCACCTTAATTAGATAATATAGTATAATTAAGTCACTGGTTTTGAGCCTTTTCATTCACTTGGAAAACAATTTCCACATATAAACTAACATAGCTAATCAAAAAGTTAAAGAAATTTGAGAGAAAATACACATAATGTCCACATCAGAAGCAATTAAAAAGTGCTCAACATTGTCTGACTCTACTATTTCCTGTTAAGAATTTGGAAGTTTCACTTGGTAGGTTTCTATGTTCAATATCTTTATATTGAAGCACAAATGTTCTGATATAAATGACAGGAGCATGCATTGCTGTTCTTCCATCAACTCACTTGAAGTTTTCTCACAAAATAGCCCTTAACTGCTACAAAACTTGATTTTCATATTCCAAAGAGGAACTCCATTCTCTATTTGATGAACACTGGGATTATTGTTCCATAGGAAGGCAATCATTATGGTGCCTTTGGCACCAGTGACTGATTTTCCCCATTTACATGTTCCTACATATTGTTAATCCTTCCCTTGTGTACTGAAAAGGCATCTGGCATTAATCAGTAGCGAAGTGAATATCTTCTGTTTGCTTCAAAGATACGTTTACGGCCCCATTTCTCTGATGTAGAAAATGCATGATTATTCATTTCTAAAGCCAGTTGTGTAATTTACCTATGGTTGTTTTTCAAAATTGAAACATTGAAATACATAAAACCCAAGCTAGGAAAAGAAAATTAACTTTTAGATAGCTGCATAATAGCAAAGGATTTTCACTTTCTGCAAGTTGAAATGATGCTTAATAAAACATAATTTTTGCAAGAATTCATGTATTTTATCAGACATATACTCTATCCAGCTTGTTTTTGTATTTTATATAATCACCAAAAATAAAATTACAAAACCCTTGTCAGAATGGGATTTTTACTGGGATCCTGGACAACAATGACATAAAAATACAATGTCAGAAGTGTAAGAATATCTCTAGGACATCTACAAATGATGAGGAAATTTCCAAATACCCTGTGACCAATGGCATGCCCAGAAAAGATCTCCTTTTGATCTAAGTAAATCACAGAGTTTAGAATCCCAGGGTAAACTTCCCCCTGAATATTTCTTGGACTTTGCATGCAGTCTGCTACCTCTAGTACTTTTTATCTGCTTCAACCCTAGTGAAATATTGAATAAATATCTCTCAAGAATCAGAGAAATGGTCACCCAGCATTGCCCTAGTTTTAATTTCTGTGCACTGATTTTTGCAACTTATGGAATTGGAACCAATGTCAAGACTTAGTCAACTGTTGTCATTTATTTATACCAGACAGGACTAGAAGGCACAGTGAGAACAGCCAACAGATACATGGAATCTAAAATTTAGCTAAGAAAATCAGATCTGTAACCATGAAGAAATCAAGAGTCTTGTCATGATTCAAGATATGGATGGAGTGTCCACTAAAATTTAAGCTCTATGAGGCCAGTTCTATGTGTTCATAGAGTTTAAGTTTTGTGAGAGCAGATATTTTTGTCTGCTTTATTCACTGCCATAACTAGGGTAGAACATAGTTGGCACCCCATAGACATTTGTTGAATAAATGGGTGAATCAATAATATATACAACATGAGAACAAAAAAGCAGAACAGAGAGTAAAACAGAAGATGATGGCTAAGAAGAAAGATCAGCAACTAGAAGTCAAATCAGTTAGTAAAATATAAATCAAGCAAGCAGTCACACAGACAAGAATAAGAAAACCCCAAAATATGAGAGCAAGATAGTCAATGAAGTACTTGAGCATAATAAAGATGACCTTTTTGGGAGTACTTGTTATGTGTAGCTATTGCTCTAAGTATTGTACCTATGTTACTCTGCCCCTCACATTATCCTACTATCATCATGTTACAGAGATGAATGTAAGTCACAGGAAGACTCCATCCAGTTTAAGGTCTCTATTTCAGAAAGTGGTAAAAATTGCATTTGAATCAGAGCTTCTGCTCTTGAACACTTTGCTATAGTGGCTCCATTTGGACTTCCTGAATATAATAAATATTAAATGGAGCCTGGCATAGGGAGCAGAGAAATGGATGCACAACAGCAGGAAGAGAGCTTGATTTCCAGCCAAACATGGAGGCCAGCCAGGAAAATTAATAAATCGGATTACAGTTTGGGCAGACACCAAATCTAAGGCTTAGTTGACCCAGGAATTCATGTTGGAACAACACGTTAGAAGCACATGGTAAGATATGGACAGATTATGAGAGCAGGTTGTTTTTGCCTTTTATGTCACACTTCATCCACTTTAATTTTCTTAGTCCTGTAATTTCCATTTTTTTGAACATTAAACAATTTGTGGGAATCCTCCGTAACTCATTTTATGAGACCAACATCATCCTGATACCAAAGCCTGACAAAGACACAACAAAAAAAGAGAATTTTAGACCAATATCCCTGATGAACATCGATGTAAAAATCCTCAATAAAATACTGGTAAACCGAATCCAGCAGCACATCAAAAAGCTTATCCACTTTGATCAAGTGGGCATCATCCCTGGGATGCAAGGCTGTATCAACATACACAAATCAATAAACGTAATCCAGCATATAAACAGAACCAAAGACAAAAACCACATGATTATCTCAATAGATGCAGAAAAGGCCTTTGACCAAATTCAACAGCCCTTCATGCTAAAACTGTCAATAAATTCGATATTGATGGAATGTATCTCAAAATAATAAGAGCTATTTATGACAAACCCACAGCCAATTTCATACTGAATGGGCAAAAACTGGAAAAATTCCCCTTGAAAACTGGCACAAGATAGGGATGCCCTCTCTCACCACTCCTATTCAACATAGTGTTGGAAGTTCTGGCTAGGGCAATCAGGCAAGAGAAAGAAATCAAGGGTATTCAGTTAGGAAAAGAAGAAGTCAAATTGTCCCTGTTTGCAGATTACATGATTGTATATTTAGAAAACCCCATCATCTCAGCCCAAAATCTCCTTAAGCTGATAAGTAACTTCATCAGAGTCCTAGGATACAAAATCAATGTGCAAAAATCATAAGCATTCTTATACAACAGTAACAAACAAACAGAGAGCCAAATCATGAATGAACTTCCATTCACAATTGCTTCAAAGAGAATAAAATACCTAGGAATCAAACCTACAAGGGATGTAAAGGACCTCTTCAAGGAGAACTACAAACCACTGCTCAGTGAAATAAAAGAGGACACAAACAAATGGAAGAACTTACCATGCTCATGGATAGGAAGAATCAATATTGTGAAAATGGCCATACTGCCCAAGGTAATCTATAGATTTAATGCCATCCCCATTAAGCTACCAATGAATTTCTTCAGCAAATTGGAAAAAAATGCTTTAAAGTTCATATGGAACCAAAAAAGAGCCTGCATTGCCAAGACAATCCTAAGTCAAAAGAACAAAGCTGGAGGCATCATGCTACCTGACTTCAAACTGTACTACAAGGCTACAGTAACCAAAACACCATGGTACTGGTACCAAAACAGAGATATAGACCAATGGAACAGAACATAGCCCTCAGAAGTAACACTACACATCTACAGCCACCTGATCTTTGATAAACCTGAGGAAAACAAGAAATGGGGAAAGGATTCCATATTTAATAAATGGTGCTGGGAAAATTGGCTAGCCATAAGTAGAAAGCTGAAACTGGATCCTTACTCCTTATATGAAAATTAATTCAAGATGGATTAGAGTCTTAAATGTTAGACCTAATACCATAAAAACCCCAGAAGAAAACCTAGGTAATACCATTCAGGACATAGGCATGGGCAAGGACTTCATGTCTAAAACACCAAAAGCAATGGCAACAAAAGCCATAATTGACAAATGGGATCTAATTAAACTAAAGAGGTTTTGCACAGCAAAAGAAACTACCATCAGAGGGAACAGGCAACCTACAGAATGGGAGAAAATTTTTGCAATCTACTCATCTGACAAAGGGCTAATATCCAGAACCTACAAAGAACTCAAACAAATTTACGAGAAAAAAACAAACAACCCCATCAAAAAGTGGGCAAAGGATACGAATAGACATTTCTCAAAAGAAGACATGCATACAGCCAACAGGCACATGCAAAAATGCTCATCATCACCGGCCATCAGAGAAATGCAAATCAAAACCACAATGAGATACCATCTCACACCAGTTAGAATGGTAATCATTAAAAAGTCAGGAAACAATAGGTGCTGGAGAGGATGTGGAGAAACAGGAACAATTTTACACTGTTGGTAGGATTGTAAACTGGTTCAACCATTGTGGAAAACAGTATGGCGATTCCTCAAGGATCTAGAACTAGAAATACCATATGACCCAGGAATCCCATTACTGGGTATATACCCACAGGGTTATAAATCATGCTACTGTAAAGACACATGCACACGTATGTTTATTGCGGCACTGTTCACAATAGCAAAGACTTGGAATCAACCCACATGTCCATCAGTGACAGACTGGACTAAGAAAATGTGGCACATATACACCATGGAATACTATGCGGCCATAAAAAGGGATGAGTTCGTGTCCTTTGTAGGGACATGGACACAGCTGGAAACCATCATTCTCAGCAAACTATCACAAGAACAGAAAACCAAACACGGCATGTTCTCACTCATAGGTGGGAATTGAATAATGAGATCACTTGGACTCTGGAAGGGGAACATCACACACCGGGGCCTATTATGGGGAGTGGGGAGGGGAGAGGGATGGCATTGGGAGTTATACCTGATGTAAATGACGAGTTGATGGGTGCTGACAACTTGATGGGTGCAGCACACCAACATGGCACAAGCACACATATGTAACAAACCTGCACGTTGTGCACATGTACCCTAGAACTTAAAGTATAATAAAAAAAATTAAAATAAATGTATGTAAAATTATTTAAAAAACAATTTGTGGATTATCAAATATTAGTATTTACGTTTTAGTTCCTGATCTGTTGGTTGATTAAATATATATAAAACACTACTAAAATGAGAGTCATTGTTTTTCTATGTACTTGTATTTTGTACTTTCTAGGAGCATGTGTGTAATTTTAAAAAGTAACCATTTTTTTTTTGAGACAGGGTCTTGCTCTGTCACCCAGGCTGTAGTGCAGTGGCTCAATTACAGCTCACTGCAGCCTCAAACTCCTGGGCTCAAGTGATCCTCCCACCTCAGTCTCCCACATAGCTAAGACTACAGGTGCATGCATACCACCGCACCCAGGTTTTTCTTTTTTTTTTTTTCAGTAGAGATGAAATCTCACTGTGTTGCCCAGACTGTTCTCAAACCCCTGGGCTCAAGCTATCATCTCACCTTCGCCTCCCAAAGTGCTGGGATTACAGGCAAGAGCTGCCATGCCTGGCCTCAACCACTTTCTTATGTCCTTGTCTTTCTGTCACCACCTGGACGCATGTGGGTACATTACCCATTGATGCATTCATTTCATAAACTTTTACTGAGCACCTACCTACTAGGTGTCAGTCCACTAGGCATTTGGGAAGAAATATTCAATAAGGCAGAGCATAACAGAATACCTGACATGTGGACACTTCATAAATGTTTATAAAATGAACAAATACAGTCTCTGGTTTGTGGAGCACAAATTTCACAGGGAGATACACATAGGTAGATAAGTAATTACCCTTAGGTATGGCAAGTGCTAGAGTGAAAGCATGCACAAAATGGAGTGAGAGGAGAGAACCTCTCCTGCTTCACTGGGAGAAATGAGGATGGCTTCACAGAGGAGAAGGCATGTGAATTACACCAAACACTTGAAGTCGGAGAGGCCACAGTGATACTCCCACCCAAATAAACACATTCTAATCTGGGAATACCTAAAAGTGTACATAAAACACAAAGCTCACTTGATTTGTTTTGTTTACACTTAGGGCTGCCAATAGAAGCTGCAAATTCACTATGACTTCCAGGTCCGATTCCATTTCGGTCTCTCCAGTTATCAGATTCACTTCCACTTCCCAAGTGCTCGCGACTGTTGGACCGTGAAAGGGACATCGATGAGTCCTGTTGATAGACAAAGCCAGATAAGGAAATGTTTAATCAGGTGGGTTTCTCAGGGTGGGAGGAGGAAAGAATCCACATTACACCACTGCCGTTTACTTCTCTTGCCAACCACTGCACTCATGAGTGTTGACTCTCAGGAACGAAGGCTGTGGAACTTGCCTACGGCCTTTGCCCTGCAGCACCAAGAACACTTGGTAATTTACACAGTGAAGTCTTTTTCCTCCACTATGGGGAGTAGATTCTGAGGGAGAGTCCTGAGAGACCCCAGTATAAATGATCCCTTCTATAAAATTTGGAAGAGTGGATGCTGAGACTCCTTCCAATTTTCGAGACCACAAAGCAAATCTTCCACCTGGTAGAGCAAAGATTCTCTGCCTTGTATCACACAAGTAAGAGAAATGGTGATGTGGCAAAGCTGGCTTCTCAAAATGCTAATAGAGCTTGAGGTTGGAAGGGGAGCTGTCCTTTCCCCAGTGTTACCCTCCCCTAAACAAACAAGGATACAATCTCTCTAACAAATTAGATACCTGGAATAATTTATCTTTTTAAATTCTCCACAATAAAAACAAAAATAATTTTAAAAATGTTTATGACATATTGTTTACTTAATTGGCATGCCATTGTGAATTTGGATTGTTGAACCATTGGATGCAATTGGACAGCCACAGAAATGTAATCTAAAGAGTTGACTTTAAGCTGTATTAGGGTAACTACCACTCATTAAGTTCTCATTTGTTATCTGCTTATATATTAATTAGTGCAGGTTTTCTCATCCATGGCACTGTTGATATTCTGGGTAAGATGATTCTTTGCTGTGGAGAAATGCATTTTAGGATGTTTAGCAGCATCCTGGTTTCTAACTACTAGATGCCAGGAGCAAGCTCTTATAAGAGTGAGGTGCTTAGGGCACAGAATTTAATGTGCTCTTGGATTGTACCTCACCTTACTGTGGTCCCATGTGACAGATAATGTCAAATGTTCCTTTAAGTGATAGAAAAATTCTACTCACTGAACCACTAAGTTAGAGGAATACGAATAGTTTTATCAACTACATTACAAAATGTATAAATGAAGTCTATAATATAGAAGCTTATTTCTCATTCAAATAATAGTCCAAATATGTACCACTTGCCATGAGAGACTTTTTCCATGTGAACATTCAGAGATCCAGGTTATTTGTGCATTGTGTCTCCAATATATTCTGAGCCCCTTATTTTCTGCTGGCAGACAGGGAAAGAGACAAATGAAAGAGACCCTGTTCTGCTGGTCATTGGAAGGGCAAACACATGACTTGAAAGCTGTATCTCAGATGTGTCAGACTTGGCTCACCATTACCTCAGCTACAGCTCGGTCACATGACTATTCCAAGGAGATCTGCAAAACGTAGTCTGTGTGCCCAGTATAAAGAAGAAACACATATTTAATGAACAGTTTGTGCATACACCCTAGAGAACATAGAAGCAACGTTTGTGTGAAGAAAGAAAGAAAGAATGGGACTGGGAAGAAATATGCCTCCTACAACTGGAAATGATTCAAAAGCATGTTGATAGAGAAATGAATAAATAAGTTAGAATGCATTCACATAGTTGAATATACGAAGCCTAAAAAAAAATGGCCTATATTTAACCATGACATCAGGGATGAACCTTTGGAAGCATCAAGACAAACTAGCAAGTCCTGGAAGATCACACTATTATATCTAACTATAAAATTTTAAAACAATCCCAAAATTATGCAGTATACTCTTTAGGCACATGATAAAACTAGAGCAAGAAGCTGGTAAACACAGAATGCAGAATTGTAGTTATCTTTTTAAAAAGACACAAGCGGGGTGAGACAAGAGAATGGCACAATGGTAGATGCAAGTTACTGGAAATGGTCTTGTTTGAAGGCTGAGTGATGGGCTTAATGTTATGCTTCATATTATTTTCTTGGTAACAGGTATAATATTGTTTATGCATACATAATGCATTACAATAGAAAATATTAATACAAAAACATCAAAACAGAACAAACACATTAGTATTTAGTTAGTATGGAACATCATATATTGTCTGAGCATTTGCCAATGGCAAATTTAACTAAATTGTTAAAGCACTGGAACTTGTACTTCTAGTTATTGTTAAAACCTTCTTAAGACAGGACAAATCAGTTAATTTCCAGTATGAATTTCTGGTGCTATATTTCAATTTAGCTTTAATCACTGTTACTTTGTGATTTATTTTGATTTTGGCACATTGGTTTTAGTATTAAGATTTGTTATTACACTATTTTGAGTAATATGGAGGAAATTGTTTTTCACTCTATTATGTGTGCTTGAAAATGTGATTTTATTATTTCAGAGAAGAGACTTTAACCTCCAATATTTTAAAATTTGAATGCTGCCTAGGAGCAAGAGAAAAATATAGACGTCTGCTTGATGTTAAACTCTACTAGTATACTCTACTTAATTTGATGAGGAACGTAAAAAGAAAAAATCTTTACTGAATATGCTGTTAAAAATAGCCTATCGGCCCGGCGCGGTGGCTCAAGCCTGTAATCCCTGCACTTTGGGAGGCCGAGACGGGTGGATCACAAGGTCAGGAGATTGGGACCATCCTGGCTAACGCAGTGAAACCCCATCTCTACTAAAAAAATACAAAAAATTAGCCGGGCGAGGTGACAGCCCCTGTAGTCCCAGCTACTCCGGAGGCTGAGGCAGGAGAATGGCAGGAACCCGGGAGGCGGAGCTTGCAGTGAGCTGAGATCCGGCCACTGCACTCCAGCCTGGGCGACAGAGCAAGACTCCGTCTCAAAAAAAAAAAAAAAAAAAGTTAATCTGTTCCGTCTCTACTAAAAATACAAAAAAATTAGCCGGGCATGGTAGTGGGCGCCTGTGGTCCCAGCTACTCAGGAGGCTGAGGCAGGAGAATGGCGTAAACCCGGGAGGTGGAGCTTGCAGTGAGCTGAGATCACGCCACTGCACTCCAGCCTGGGTGACAGAGCGAGACTCCGTCTCACAAAAAAAAAAAAAGAAAAAAAAAATTAAAAAATTTAAAAAGACTATTCACTTAAGAGTTAATTCATGTTGGGATGAAAAATCAAGAAATAATCTTTTGGAGCACAAATATAGGGAAATAGCATCAATTTACCAAGATCAATGTTGTTTGTCTGTGGGCCAACTAGTTGACAAACCCTTATTATATTCAAATACCCTCAATTTAGTTACCAAATTAGAATGTGGGCTTGGATGCTGTCTGAGCTGAGGACTTTCTTTCGCCTCTTCAGATCCCTGTTTGATGTATTTTTTCATTTTCAGTTTGGAATCTATTGTGGATCATAGGTACTGATCACATTCTGGGGCCCCGTCGACAGAAAAATCGGTGCAAGAAATTCACTTAATCTTTCTTTTTCCTTTTCTCTTCTAATATCATAGGCATGCTTCTAGGGTTTCATTTAAAGTACAGCATCATAGAAATATCTCATAATTTAATTGGCAATGGATGATTTATAAGACTGTTAATGACTTAGTAGACGAGAGTATTTTAAAAGAGATTTCACATGAAGTCAAAAATACCCACTACATACCCATAAAAATGTAAAAAACAGACCTTCTATTCCCTGTAACATTTAGTTATCATTTAGGTTTGAGTGTTCAAAGATACGCATATTGTTCAAGCATCCTTTTTTGGTAAAGGAACATATAAAATCTCAAGCAGATAAATTTGCATAGGGATGGTCACGACATTTTGACAAGTTTAGGATGACACAGAAACTGTGATGCCTGACAGATGTTAGTGTTTGGTTCATTATTGTCATAGAAATTTTGTTTAAAAATATATTTGACAAGCTTTGTTATGTTTGATGCAATTGAAAAATATTGTTTGTGCAATTCCTTTGATGATTAACTGCCTAGAGTTTTGATAATGCCATTGAAGAGAAAAACAAGGAAGCATCATTCCTAGAAACAGGTACCCAGCAGCATAGAAAATGATCCACATTTTTCAAATTTACCTTGAATACAGCTGTTGGATGAACATAAAATGTGAATAGTTGGAAGAAAAATGAGATATGGAGCCTAGCATTTATAATGAATTATCAAGTGTGAGTAATTGCACTCAGTTGAACCAAAACACTTAGATTTTTGAAACTGACTCATCATTTTAGTAACTTCTTTTAAAAATTGTTTTGTGCCTAATAAATTCATATATAATCAAACTGCTTTGAAACATAATCTCTGCTATTCGTTTCATTAGATAAAGAAGAAGTGAACTTTAAGTAAAAGTTTCCCTGAAAAAAAAAAAACTATTTTTACATGATATAATGATTACCACACTATTTATTCTGACTGGATTCATGATCTGGCTCTACCTGGTAGCAGCTGTGTAATCACAAAGCAGTTTTTGGAGAAAAATTTGGTTCGCAGAAGGAAAATTTGCCAAAGAGAGAGAGCGTGAGATTATATGCAGGATGGAGGTTAGACAGAAAAGGAAAAAATCTTGATTTTACACTTGCTGATATGTTAGTTGTTCAGGGCTATGACCCAGAACCCAGGACCTGTGAACTTAAACTCAATTGGCATAATTCTCCCTATTTGGGATAACCATGGTATCTGATTTTATCGCATCTACAGGGGAACAATATTACCAATATATACTATTGCCTCTCTCAAAGAATAAATGGCATTCATAAAACTATTGCCTTTTCCTAGAGTTATAATCAGAAAGGGGAGTACAAGAAGGCACTTGTTTGATGTGACTCTGTCTTTTGTTTTACATCTTCCAAACTTCTTAATTTTGATTGATTTCCCCTCTATACCTAGTGTTTATTGGAACAACTACTTTCCATTAAGTAGGAAGAAAGACTTTTATATACTGGGATTTACAAACTCTTATTATTATTATTATTATTGTTTTTTACCAGAAACACTAAGAGACAGGTAACAGCTAGCCATTAAAGAATAAAGTAATACATAAAAATTTCACCTGCATTGGTTGAATTTAAGACTTGGGCAATAGTAAACCAAGCTGTGAGGCATTTTGAATTTTCAGGGTCACATTATGCAGTTGTGTCAGGAGACTATTTACTGGTGAGCAGAGACTCCAAAAATATAGGCCTTTTGAGCCTTCTAAAATTTGTGTTTATCATTCTATAGAATGTCAAAAGTTTTACTGCATGTGTTTCTATTCTTATTTTGTTCAGTTTTGCACATTTTTGAATGCATGTAAATGAAATCATACCATAAATATTCTTTAAATATAGGCTCTTTAATTAATTATCTCTAAAATTTGACCATATTGTTCCATTCAGCCATTATTCACTGGTTCTCCTACCTACTATTCAATTTTCTGGATATAATACAATTTATTTATCATTCTCCTGTTATATAGATATTTAAACGTGTCCATTTTTTCTTAATGCAAACAGCGCTACTTAAACACTGTCATAGTTTTCTCCTGGTTATATATAGGTGGCTGTTTCTAGTTATATACAGATATTGTGGTCTAATATATGACCTCAACACAAAAAAGAAATTTGTTTTATTGGCAATGAAGTAAACCAAAAGTTTCACAAACGTCCGAAGTAATCCTTATTCAATGCAGTCTCGTATTTGTATTCTATTGTATTATATTTATACTCTATGCCATGTTATTTTAGGTTGTTAACCTTCTGGTTACCCTCCAGGGTCACAATCATAAAGATAAGAGCATAAAAGTTGAAGTTTATTTAACTTGACAAATGAATTCAATTGAAAGCTGGTTCACTTTTACACCCATCTATTTGAGATTCCTGTTTTACTGAATGTTGGGCATTAGAAGATTTCCTGCCAGATGGGCATCTTATAAGTATGCTGTATATATTCAAATGTATATATGCATATATACAATTTTACACATACATACACACAGGATTATTTGTCAATTTCAGCAGGAGTTTAGTATCTAATCTGCAGTGTGGCTAGAAATGGAAGTCCTCACTTTTTGGAATCTTAGGAAGTGAGACACATATTAGAATTTGTATTTCCAGAAGTACTAGATGACCTTGTTTTGGAAGAATTTCCCATTAAAAACAAACAGAAACTAGACAAAATATAAAAACACATAAAATCATAGCTATTGGTAGAGATTACAGATCTACCAAGGTGGCAAGAAATTAGAACACAATCCCACAGAGTAGCAAGGCCCAGGTTCTCAAGGAGAAGCTATCTGTGGACATTTGCTACTACTTCACCTGCCGCCAGTCATTTGCTTACTTAAAAGCAGCAGCTGAAAGGCTGAGAGCAATTCAAATATAAACATATGGGTAAACGGAAATGGATATTGGCTATATAAGGCAATGATAAAAGAAGCATTTTGGCAATATATACATCACATGGCAGTAATAGCACAAAAGGTGGGAGGAAACAATGAAATTAAGTAATACAGTCCTTACATTTTCTCAAAAGTGGTAATAGTATTAATATATATTAGATTTTAAGAAGTCAGAAAACACATTGAAACCACTAGGACAACCCCAAATGGAGATTTAAAGAACACAGAGCTTACATGCTAAGTGGAGGAATGGAATTAAGCAATAAAGGGTAGCTACCAAAAACTACATCAATTGTTACAGTTATTGGGAAAATAATATTTTTTCCCTGAGAGCTTGGAAATGAATGAGAATACCTTCTATTACCATTTCTTTTCAACATTGTATTCAACATCAGATTGCAGGTTCTAGCCAGTGCAATAAGGAAACAAAAGCTATAAAAATGAAAGGGAAGTAGAAACTCATTATTTGTAAGTGACACAACTGTGTATGTAAAATATGTAAATGAATCCACATATGAACTTAAAATTAATAAGTACATTTAGCAAGGTCAGGGATCAATATTATACTTCTATATATGAGCAATAAACAAGTAAAATTATGTTTAAAATTCATACCACTTACAAAAGCATAAATTTGTACATAATAGAAATCACTTAATGAATATCTACCAAAATGACTAAAATTTAAAATACTGGCTAGGCATGGTGGCACACACTGTAGTCCAAGCTACTTGGGAGCCTGAGGCAGGAATATCACTTCAGCCTGGGAGGTCGAGGCTGCCAGGAACCATGATCGCACCACTGTATTTCAGCCTGGGTGACAGAGCAAGACATTGTCTCTAAAAAAAGTAAACTAAAATAAAATAGGCTGGAAGGAGTGACTCATGCTTGTAACCCTAGCCCTTTGGGAGGCCAAAGCAGGCGGATCACCTGAGGTCAGGAGTTCGAGACCAGCCTGGCCAACCCATCTCTACTAAAAATACAAAATTTAGCTGGGCATGGTGGTGCACGCCTGTAATCCGAGCTACTCGGGAGGCTGAGGCAGGAGAATCGCTTGAACCTGGGAGGCGGAGATTGCAGTGAGCCAAGATCGCACCACTGCACTCCAGCCAGGATGACAGAGTGAGACTCTGTCTAAAAGAAAAAAGAGTAATAAAAATAGAATGAAATAAACACTAACAATTAAAGAGAATGTGGAGCAGTCAGAAGTCTTCTAGCCTGTGCAAACCCATTGTTAGTATACAGGCAAAAGAGAAGCTTATAGGTATTTGCCAAGTGTTTGCAGCAGCATTATTTATAATACCCCCAAACTGAAAATAGCCTAAATATCCATCAATAGTAGATGACTGACAATAAACAAACTGTGGCATATTCCTAAAATGTAACACTAAATAGCAATGAAAATTAACTCACTACGGCTACCTACAACAATGGGCATGAATCTCACTAAATTTTATTAAAATGAAGAGCCCCAACACAGATAAATATAGATTTTATGATTTCATTTTATAAAAGTTAGCAAAACTGATCTATGTAGCTAGGAGTCAAGATGATTGTTAATAGGGAGGAGGAAGGTCAGAGATAAAAACTGAGTAAGGACATCAGAGCGACTTCTAAGGTCCTAGTAATATTTTATTTCTTAATCTAGATGGATATGGGAAAAGCTAGAAACGAATTTTTATTAATAATCCTTATTTTTCACTCCTCTCTCCGAGCTCTTTGTCATATGACTTTAGAGTTTCTCTGATAAAGGCAGAATATATCTCCCTATATGACTTGCTTTAATTAATGAATGAGTCAGAAATGAAGATATGTCTGTTCAAAGCCTAGGCTTCAAAGGCCCTCATACATTTTTTAAACATTTCATTTTAAATATCTGTGGGTACATAATAGATGTTTAAATATCTCATGAGGTACATGAGATATGTTGATAGAGGCAGGCAATGTATAATAATCACATCATGGGAAATGGGGTGTCCATCTCCTTAAGCATTTATCCTTTGTGTTACAAAAATCTGCAATGCTTCATGCATTTGTGTGTCATCCTTGCGCAGAGGCTATGGTAATCTCTGTAACATTTCAATTTTAGTGTATGTGCTGCTGAAGTAAGCACCTGCATGCATTTCTATTTGCTTTTTATCATTTCTGCAATCACTATGAGTAGAACATGTCTGTGTTAGCTACACAAAAGGAGGATGGATGGGCTGTAGAGCAGAATATACCAGATGTCTTACTCTGGTTGTGTTGTTGTAACAAAATACTTTAGGTAATTTATAGAGCACAGAAATGTATATTTCATGGAGGCTGGAACCCAAGATCAACGCACCAGCAGGTTCGGATCTAGTAAGGGCCTAATCTCTCTTTCCAAGTTGGTGCCTTGTTGTATCCTCTGAAGAAGAGGAATGCTGTGTCCTCACCAAGTAGAAAAGGTGGAAGGGCTGGAAGGACAAAAGAGAGAGAGGCAAACTCCCTCCATTGTGTCCTTTCATACTGATATTAATCCACCCATGAGGGCAGAACCCTCATGACCTGAATACCTCCCCAAAACCCATCGTCCCAACACTTGCATTGGGGATTATGTCTCTACCAGATGAAGTGTGGGGATACATTCAGACCATAACATCAGGTAAGCTGCCCCCGTCAAATGCAGCCTATAGCGAGCCCCTGTTGGTATTTGCAAATGCACAAGTAAGCAGCTAAACTGCAAACATAGGAGTAATGCCAGACATGTGGGTTCTGCTCTCGGTTGGATTTGGTAGGTATTGTTTAGATGGGAACGTTCTGTTTCACATGTTTTTCATTCTCTTCCACAGGCTAACAGGCTAGACCAGGTGTGTCTTCCTCATGATGACGGCATCAGCTCATGTAGAACAGCATTTTACACAAGGTCTCTTGGATTCTTGCCTTGGAACTAGCTCTCCATAAGATCTGCTTTATTCCATTGGTCAAAACAAGTTAGTTAGATGCCCAAACCCCAAATCAAGGGGCAGAGAAATGTCCTCTTTTGTGGAAGAAAATGCAAAATCTCAAGGCAATAGCTTTAATCAGAGGGATTGTGAAATATTTGAGCCATTAACACAATGTATGACGCCTAGAAGGATGTCACACAGTGAGTAAGTAATTACAACATAATTCATTATTTACAATTGTGTTAAGTATTATGAAGAAAAAATACTGCATGGTGAGCTCTACATGGAAAACTATATAGAAAACAAATATATGATTAAGCATTTCTATTTCAAGTTTACAATCCTGGATAATTATAATATTGACTATCACATTTCCATAGTAAGAGGTATTTAATAATGCACATGATGTCTAGTCTGTATTTTGTTAAATGCTTAAAATTGACATTAAGAAACAAAACTAATAATATCCTGGTTATGTAAAAATCTCTGATTATTTTTCTATTTAATTTTGAGAGCTAAGGAAGCCAGGGTTTTCCTTCTATCTCCAATGATTTTGCACAAAACTTTTACACCGTTCATTACATATTGTGTGGTTTTACATCTTCAGGTTTGAGAAACACATATACTGCTTAGAGATTATGAGGGAGTGAGGTAGGGAATTATTAGGGGATAAAGTGTCCTCAATGTGTTACATTTGCAGAGAAAAAAAAATTGCACCACCATTTATACCTTCTTGGGTATCTTGTTCAGGACCCGTCTTATGATTCTACTGTCCACTCCCTGACTCACTACTCTGCAGGAGGAGGAAGGAGTGTCTAATTTGTTCACATATTCAGTTACCGTCCCAAAAGCTCTCTTTTCTCCCTTGACTGGCTTCAAGCAAAGTAAATGCTTCTCTCTTTTCTTTTCCAGTGTAATAAATATTTTGGGATCTATTCTGTCTTATAATACAGTGGGAAGATGAGGAAGAAGCAGTTGTTTTGAAATTTTATCTGCATGTAGGTAGGTAACCTCAAATAAGAGTGGGATAAGCAAAATATCCCTGCTGTATTTTTCAGTCTAGTTTTACCCATAATGTGTACTCAGATTTTTATTTGGCATTTTCTGTCTGCTATTAGCTGACTGGATTTAAGATGGCTGCAAATTATTTGACATTCCTTCCATTGAGAGTGGGGTCTATATCCCCTGCCCTATAAATTCAGTGAGGAATTGATGCTATGTAACTTCGAAGGCTGGGGCATAAAATTTCTATGCAGCTTTTACTTTGTTTTCCTAGAACAATCTCTTTCCAGATGCTTCCTCTTGGGTATCTCAGAATCCAGCTGCCATGCTAAGAGAAACCTAAACCACCTGAGGGAGGCCCTCTGAGGGTGTCCGGTTTACAGTCCCAGCTGAGGCAGATCAAATCAGGCACCAGACAAGGAAGTGAAAGAGGCTCCAAAACCACAGACCAGAGACCAGCCATTTCTGTTGGACACTGTCTGAAATCCTGATCCGCAGGAGAAACGAACATAATCAAACGGTCGGGTTTTTTTTTTGGGCCACCAAATTAGGGCACATTTGTTATACAGCAACAATGACTGGTACATTCAAGAAAAGAGTGTAGATGAGGGAAAACCATAAATCCACGCAACAGATGAATCATACAAAGGAAAAGGGCAATTCTTGGGAAAGAGAACTCTCCGAAATGTCAAACTCTTTCAGGAGTTCTTCAAGCCTCATCACGATCTAACTGGCCGGAATATTGTGGGCTTCCAATTAAGCCCCTAATATTCAAAGCCAACTATTAATGCAAGTCTGAAGTAATGTGATTTTAGAATGACCAAGGCCAGATTGTAATCACTAGAAACACAAGTATCACCCACCCAGTCAGCTCTATGTCTGCGCCCTGGAATGATGGGAGTATGTATGTATGTGTCCCTATTACAGAAAATTTAAAAATAGTTGTGTGTGTGTGTGTCTGTGTGTACTTCCTTAGAGAAAAAGACAAATGATAAGAAAATAAATTTATATCACAGTTTGAGTTTAGTCAAAATATAAACTCATCTTCAGATATTCTTTAGGTACACACATACACATACACACAGACACACACACACAAACATATACACACACACATACCTCCTGGATTTAGAGCAAACCTTCATCACCTCTTCTATTGTCTACATTTATATCTATATTTCTAACTATGAAACTACTATCTTTTTGAACTGAAGATCCTAAGATAATTCAATATTTATTTTCTCTACTACATGTCATCACATCTATTAAGAATTTAAAATTTCAATAAGGATGAGACAAAAACCCTTAAAATCACTTAATAGCTGAGGTCATCAAAACTGTACTATTCCCAGAATTTAATGATCCAAGTTTTTTTTTTTTTTTTTTTTTTTTTGTCCCTCTTTCAACTGCAGAATGGTTACAAAATTTATTTTGGAATTTTAGTATATAATTTATGTCATTTTAGTGCCTAATTTTCATCCTTGTGAGAAAAAAAGAGTTTACTTCTGTAGTGGTTATTTAGACTCAGTTTCTAAGTACAAATACTCACAGGCACTAGCTTAAGCAAAATGGAATATTTATTACAATGATGCTAGAATATCTCATAGAATTAAAGGGTAGACATAAATTTACTTCTCTGGAACTGCCTGGAGACAGGAGCTAGGAGGTTTTATGCCTCTCTTTGTGTCTGTTTCAATTTTCTCTTTCTCAAGGATCAGTGGATTCCAGTTTTCCTGACCACATAGCAAAACAACAACAACAAAACATGGCTGCGGATGAATCCCGAGTTGACATGTTGCTCCCTGGAGCAGACCTCTCTTTTTTCAGTCTCAACTTCAAATTCCTAGGGATTGAACCATGAATAGCTTAGGCTAAGTCATTGTCTTTGGGAATGGACTCTGAAGGTCCTTCCCTGTCAGGCCTGGTGAGAGGACGGGGTCATGTACAAAATAACTTCCCAGACTGACCACTGCCCTCTTGTGATGAAACAGGGAAAGCAGCCCCCAAATAAGGATGGTATGAAGACTAGTCAGAATGACTTCTCGTGAGAAATTCATACTGAAAGGAAATTCTGTATTTTGAAATTCCAAATTCTATTAATTCATTTGAAATGAAATTGAATTAATAGAGAGACCAATGAATTAAAAAGTCTTGCTTTGCCACCTACTTTCCATATTGAAATGTTATGCAAGGCATCTACCAGTTACATTAATCCCTTCTAGGAGCCTCAATGTACCAGCCAGATCTGTATTATCTTGCCAAGTTCTGTTCCCTTTGCATTGGCTATGCAGTTGATTTACAAGGGATTACTGCCCAGCAGTCTAAGAGGATCAAGGGGAGAACCCCACATACCAGCAGCACACTATGTTGGACTGTGAAGGTCAATCCATCAGTGCATTCTTTTCCAGGAGAGTTTGAGTTGAAATCGGTCACCTTGACATTAGAGTCAGTGCTGGTGCAGCAGGCTCTGCAGTAGAAGCTGGACATCAAATAGTAGAAGTATTTCCATAGAGCCCAGGCAATACCTGTTTTAGCAAAAATGACCAGTAGAGATACTTCTGATTCAGCACATTCAGACCAATAGAATTGGGATCGTATGAGGTCCTGTAAGAAAATGACATTTCAGGCCCCAAGTGGCTTCTAAGTCCAGCTCTTATGTTCTTTATTTAGCCACACATTGTTAAAATAGGTTCCTATCACCTGAGAAAAACTGAAAGTGATTCTTTTCTATGCACCTTAAAAGAACCTATTTGATACACTTCTCAGGATGTAAACAATTGACACTGATAGTGAGACTGAAAGGATGCTCAGATTAACAGTAAGGAATTTTAAAGTGTTGGTTTTATTGGTAATAATAACGAAAATTAGTAGTGATAATAACAATGACAACAATGCTACCTGCTTTATATTGAGTGCTTACTGTGTTCCAGTGAAAATACTTTATAGGCATGATCTTAACCTAAATTGATCTTAACCTAAATTGGTCCTAGGAGGTTGTTTTAATGTTGTCATTCTCATTTTACAACGAAGAATCTGAGGCTAAGAAAAGATAAGTTTCCCAAGGTCCTGTGGCTGGGAAATGACTTAGCCAAAAATGTGACACACAACCTGAGCTCTTAACCACTTTGCTGAACTGCTTTTGCGGGATTTTTTAAAGATAGAGTATTGAGAAGAGATCACGATTTCATTTTGAGAAACCAAGTAAAGTGCAGTCTAAAGACACATAGAGGACGCCCAGTAGCAAATATGTGGTTTACCTTTCTACATATTTTCTGAAATATTTGCCCTTAGATACTAATCCTAAACTATTTCAACATCTGGTTCAAATTATACATCTTGCTTTATCTATAAAACTACAAAATAATATATAATTAGCACCAAGCAAACACGTGTTCCTCATTGTTTTATTCTATTTATATTGAAATAATTATTGAAAGAATATCAGTTTCTCTATTTTCCTTATT
>NW_022292312.1:0-7898 GCF_002776525.5 Piliocolobus tephrosceles
CACATCTATTCTGTGCGTGGTTCTTTCATAGCCTAGACATAATTCCATCTTTTCCTTGCATCCTGATTGATGATTCCAGGCCTCCTTGATCAAATTGACTGCCCCCAAATGTTACACACATTTCAGCATTAAGGTTACCACACCTTTCCCAGTACCTTACACTTTTTTGTTTTATTTCATTTTTAAAAATTTAGAGTTAATGAGTAAAGATCAACAGTGGAAATACATAATGTATAAAATGTGTGAATTTGGTATAATGATATGGTGCCATGATAATTACATAAAAGCAATGAGAAATTAATGTGGTTTTAATACTAGTAGTTCCCCAATATTTTAATATGGCAATTTTCAAACTTTCCAAAAATTTGATAAAAATACTACTGGAGGCCTATGTTACCATTTATGTTCAAAATTACTAACATTTTGCATAAATATATATAATGTTTTTAGAACCTTTTCAAGGTAAATTGTAAAGATGCCAATTGACCCCTAGAGACCTGTCCAAACATGTCACAGGAATGAAGATATTCTCCCAGTTACAGTGTCATTACTGTATCTAAGAACATCATCTACAGTGCCCTCATGTCATTTGGTATCCAGTCCATATTTGAATTTTCCATTGTTTAATCAAAATGTCTTTTGTAGCTCTTCTTTTTTTAACCAGAATTCGGTTGTTTTTATACCATTGTATTTTGATATCAGTTAACTTGTTTTTCCCAGTTATTGAAGGTTTCTGTAAATTAGAAGTTAGTGAGAGTGTTTTATTACATTGGTTTAAACCTTTGGGGCAAGAAAATGTTTTTATCATGCCGTGTTTTTCAAACTGCACCACACTAGACTGCATACAATCACAGAATGCTCCACTAGCAGTGAAGCTAGTTTTAAACTTGGTTAAACTAACGATGGTCAGATCTGTTGTTTTTAACATATGTTTTCTCTTTAATGATTACTAGTAATCTGCTGGGGGTAATTATCGACAGAAGTCATAGTCCCATGACAAATTTTCACATATGATTGAGTATACATCAGTGATTTGAACTTTTTTGTATTGTATTTCTGTTTTCTTGTTTGTTATTTCCTTGGGATTTTTACAGAAAATTTTCAATTTTAACCACTTGTTTAACTACTCTTACCTGACATTTTACTAAAAATAGTTTCTCAACAAGTAAAACTAATAAAATATTATTCCACTAAGTCCAGGTAAAAGTTAATGTCTTCCTTCAATTAGCAATGTACTGAGAATGTAATTACTATAATGACCACCATCAGAGTAGACAAATATTTGTGTTCTTTTTCTCATTCTCTCACTAATTACTATAGACTCATGGATTTTTGTCCTATGCTTTCTTTTTTTTTTTTTGAGACGGAGTCTTGCTCTGTTGCCCAGGCTGGAGTGCAGTGGCCGGATCTCAGCTCACTGCAAGCTCCACTTCCCTGGTTTATGCCATTTTCCTGCCTCAGCCTCCCGAGTAGCTGGGACTACAGGCGCCCGCCACCGCGCCCGGCTAGTTTTTTGTATTTTTTAGTAGAGACGGGGTTTCACCTTGTTAGCCAGAATGGTCTTGATCTCCTGACCTCGTGATCCACCGGGCCTCCCAAAGTGCTGGGATTACAGGCTTGAGCCACCGCGGCCAGCCTGTCCTATGCTTTTTAATTCATTTTACTTATTTTTCAATGCTCACATCTACTCAGTAGGTATATATGTACATATATATAAAAGAAGAATTTGGTCAAAGACTCCTGAGGGTAGGTCTAAAAGACAAAAGCACTTGTTTCATAGGAAACCCACTGGTGACATTTGAGATGTTACCATACAAATCCATCATACAAAAAGGAAAAGTAATGAAAGATTGTTAAAATTATCAGTATTTATACATATATGTATGTTTTCTAGTTCATCCATTATATATGGATATATATGTATCTCATAGATGGCATATATGATATGTATAAAATATGTTAGTTGAATTAGAAAACATAAATATATATGTATACATTTTGGTTATTAATTAGGAAACTAATTCTTTTGTCTTTCAGACCTGCTCTCATGACTCTTTGACCAAATTCTTGATTTCTGGCACGATATGATGCCCAAAGCTCAAAGAATCTTACCTCATCCCAGCTCTGAAATTGGCCGTGTCTCCTTCTAGTGGTCAGAGTTAGGGAGAAACCAGGATAGGGTTCATAGAGTTGCTTGTGCTCAGAAACAGCATTTCTATTTTCTTAGGAGAGAGGGGCATACAATTTATTTTTATGAAAAAGATCATTTTTTCACAATAATACTCAGTTCAGATTTAGTGCTCTACATTATACAGCTTCTTTTACTTTGGTCATTTTAATATTAATATGACTTTTGGATTATCTGATGCTTTTCCATCTTGCTCATCTGCAGGTGGAATGTCATCCTTACTTCAACCAGAGAAAACTGCTGGATTTCTGCAAGTCAAAAGACATTGTTCTGGTGGCCTATAGTGCTCTGGGATCCCATCGAGAAAAACAATGGTAATAAGAGCAACAGGAATTTTATGTAAAACATTGTTTTGATTTAAATAAATTTCATTAGCTCATGCTATTTCCTGGAGTTCACTGACAGCTGACTTGGGATAAGGGAAGAATGTGCATTTCTGACAAGATCCCAGCTGATGTTGAGGCTGCTGTTCAGGGGCCTCACTTGAGAAGCTCTGGTGCAGAGTGGATGCCTTAGTCTGTTTAGGGAGCCGCCTAACAAATTGTATCCCCAGCCTCAGGGCTTCAGCATTTCTGCCTTTCCTTCCAGGGTGGACCAGAACTCCCCGGTTCTCTTGGAGGACCCAGTCCTTTGTGCCTTGGCAAAAAAGCACAAGCGAACCCCAGCCCTGATTGCCCTGCGCTACCACCTGCAGCGTGGGGTTGTGGTCCTGGCCAAGAGCTTCAGTGAGCAGCGAATCAGAGAGAACGTGCAGGTGAGGAGCGGGGCTGTGGGCCTCAGGGCTGCTGCACAGTGTCCTTCACACGTGTACTTCTTGTAAGGCTCTGAGGACACCCTTGGGCCAGCTCCATTTCCCTGTATTTCCTATGCATGAACTCTGTGTACATCATAAGGATTTCTTCTACTCTGACACAGGAGAGGCAACACAGGTGGAGAGAAATAGGATGGGATCAAAACCAGAGATTTGAATTAGCATTAAGTCAGAGATATCCATACCCCTCTGCTAGGGATATGTCCTTTTCTTTATTTTCTATAATGAGGTGTTTGATTAAATGTTTTTTAGTCTCCAAATCATCGTTGGTTTTTGGGTTTTTTTTTTTTTTGTATATTTATGTAGTATAAATTCCCTATATTCTCTTAGAATTTTATCTTTGCAAATTGTTTCTTTAACTCTGCCTTTTTTTTTTTTTTGTGAGGTGGTTGTCTTTATTTTATGTGTAGACCATATTTATACCAATACCTAAGGTTATAAAACAAACCCAGTTAACACAGAGGCTTAATGCAAAAGCATTTATTGAGCTCAGGATTCCATGGTTAGAAAATTAGCCTGGGCTCAGCCTGAACTCAGTCCAGTCCTTCTCTTCCTGGCCGGGCTCTCACGTGCATGCGGGACAGTGAGGCAGCTCTGCTTCAGGATGTCCATGGGCCATCTGTCTGAGTGCCCCCCTCTCCCATGCAGTTCTTTATCCTCCAGTCATCCAGCTCAGGGTTCGTCTTGGAACCGGGCATGACCCCAAGGCAGTGAGTGGATACATGCAAAGCCTTTTCATGTCTAGGCTCAGAGCTGCCAACCATTGCTTCTGGGAAATTCTATCACCTAATGTAAGTGACAGGATAGGTCAGACTCAAGGGGTGAGGAAATATACACCACCTCTTATTGGAGGGAGCTGGAAATTCATATAACCAAGCAAGTGGATACAGGGACATGTGATTGTTAGAGGGCATGTTCCTAATTAATCTATCAGTTATATGGTATGTGTGAAATAATATATTAATAAGTATATGTATGAATACGAATATATGTAAATTGATGTATTATTTCATATATTCTCAAGAATACATCCAAGTCTCTAAAGAATTAATATCAAATACATACATATATATGTTTTCTAATTAGTTATATATAGATACATGAAATATGCATCATATATGGTATATATATTGTAAATCCTGTCATATATGACATATATCACATATATGTGTATGTCACTATTTTGTAAAACCTTAAGTAAAATCAGTGTAGAAATCCATAGGATACTCTGAAATAATGACACAGAGAATGAGAATGAGAAAGAAAGTAAAAAATGACAGTGAAACAATAGATGAATCTAAGTAATGGCATTCACTATATGATTTTAAAAATATTTTTAGACATTAGAAAACTGACAAAACAAAAAGGAAATGTTATGAAAGACTGTGGAAATTATCAGTATTTATACATGTGTGTATGTTCTCTAATTCATCTAGTATACATAGATATATATATGACATATGTGTTATATATGTTCAATTAATTAGAAACCATATATATATGTATTTATTCTGGATATTAATTCTTTAGAGACTTGAATGTATTCTTGAAATAACGTCTTCCAAATTTTACCTGTGTTGTCATATTCTCTGTGGTTATGTTTTCACAAACAAAAGTTTCTATCCTTCATGTAGACTCATTTTTCATGCCTCTTTCTTGTGGTTGGTGAGTTTTGTGTCTTATCCTATATTGGGACTATCACAATATTTTACTGTTATCTTACAAAATTATTAATATTCTTTCCTTATAAATTTGGTTAATTTGAATGGGATTGACTTTTTAAACACTATATGAAATAAGGATCCAAACATGCATATCTAATTTTTGAGTTTTTAGCAAAATTTCCCACTGACATTTATTGAAAAGTTCACATTTGCTCACATAACTTGATTTTTTTACCTGTAACATATATGAAATTTCCATGAACAATTATCTGGCCTCTCTTCCATCTTCAATTAACTTATTTACTTTTCTGTACTATGATGTTAAAAAGTAAGTTTCACTTCCAATATGTTACAAATAATTTTCTAACTTCTTCATTTATTTAATAATATCTTAGCTATTCTTGACTAATGTGTTATTGAAAATTTTGAATCATCTCATTAACTTCCGCAAGCAAATAAGTGTTTTAGTCTCTTCTTGACATTGTAATAAGCCTGCAGATCAAGGTGGAGAGAACGAAATCTTTGACAATATGGAGATTTCCAATCCATGATCATAATATTAATTCCCACTTATTAATAAATGGTATTTTAATAAATATAACATTAATTTCATAACTTTCTCCATTACTGATAATTATAATAGTTTTTGATAACTTTTCATTTTGTTTTGTGGATTTTCCAATATTAGAAATTCTAATAGAAATATTAAAAGAATAATGCAACACATCTTCTTACCTAGATTCATCAAGTGTTACATTGCTGTCATTTTTTACTCTTTCTCTCATTTTCTGTATTATTCCTTCAGTTTCCCTATTGATTTATACACGTATTTGATTTAATGTATTAGAAAGAGTGACATCTTTTTGATATTTAGAGTCTCCCAAATTTATGCAGTGAGTACCCATGCTTTTTTAATGTGAGATCATTAATATTTAGACAATTATAGGCTTGAGTAATGTTGAAAACTAATTTTTCCTATTATACCTGTGCATTGGAGAGATAGATATTCAACATTATTCATCAAACCTACTAAATTATGCTAGACATTACAAAATTTGCCTCTAGATTCTTGTGGGTCTTCTAGGTACATGACCCTATCATGTGGGCACAATGTCAGCTCTGCTTCTTCTTCAGCATCTTTTGAGATATTCTCTTTGTCTGCAGTGTTGTGCAGTTTCAAAATACTTTATCTCGGAATGGATTTCTGCTTACTCTTCGTCTTGTTTTCACTGACCCCTTGAGTGTTTAGAGAGGTCTTTCATAAATTTTGGAAACGTATCGATCTTTTAAGTATTGTCTCTGCACCCTACTGTCTGATTTACTTGGTGTTTCCCAATTGGCAATGACGTAACTTAAAAATAATTAAAGTTTTCTATTACTTTGATAGGTGTTTGAATTCCAGTTGACTTCAGAGGACATGAAAGCCATAGATGGCTTAGACAGAAATATACGATATTTGACCCTTGATATGTAAGTAATTTTGGTGATGGATGTCCTAATTTATTTTCAGAGGAGGAATGTAGGATGGGTGTTGAGAGAGCGTGGGTTGACTTGTGCCTCTGCTCTTATAACTCCATGGAACTCTCCAGAGCAGCCAAGATAATTGCTGAATCTGCACCTTCCATGTAGGCCTGGCATTTCTACCACTGTCTAGTGGCCATGCTGCAGATATTGCCCATGTGGTCGCATTAGATGTTTCCAAATTTGTGCTTATATGTTGTTCTTCCCAACCTGCACGATGTCTTACCAGATGAAAGGCAGTTCCACCAACCTTGTGGGCCAGGTTCCAATTCCCACCTCCTTCACATGGAATTGCTTGCCAGATCCTGTCAATTTAGCATTTTCAATCTTTTCAAACCTTTTCCCTCCTTTTCTTTGCATCTTTTCCCATGAGCCGAACACAGCATTTGCCTATAAAAATTCTGTCTTAGTGGAGCGAATAGGAGCACTTGGCCTTGATGTTCTACAATATGGAGATCTCAGTGCAGAGAATGAAGAAATTTTAAAATCAAATGAAGAGTGTAGATGTAAAAGCACCATTGTTCGAGATAATTTATAACCAATAACAGACGTTTACTATTCCTCTATGTTCTAAGGTTCTAGGATTCATAGAAGGTCACTCAAAATGAGGGAAAAAAGAAGTTATGTAACTGATGGCAGTGGAGATTTTAACAACTAATAGAGATGATGAGATAATGTGTGAAAAAAACAAGCACAATGGCACATCATAAGTACACAAAATTTGGTAGATATTATTAGTAGCATTTTATTATTTAGAGGAAAATACAAAATGAAAAAGGAAATCATAAAAAAGAAAAGTGGCAAGCATTAGAAATTTTTTACAACCAATTAACGTTTTTGAGGATCATAAAATCAATCACTAGTGCTATTTCGTAGAATTCAAATGTGATCTGGAGTAAACCACTTGCAAACTTCCAAGTGTTTGCTCTTGATGTAAGGATATCACAAAGGATAGGCTCAATCCCTAATTAACAAGTTGTAACTGTACATGTGAGCAGTCATTTATCTGTGTCTTTATATTTTGGGTTATTTCTGCCTATAAAATGGTTTATGCATTATAGCTCTTTGGATATTGGACCCTATATCAAACACAAAAATTTACATTTCTGAATCTAACCAAGTGTGTTGCATATGATAGGCAGGTAGTAATATGTTAAGTGATTAAGTATTATTGCTACCAGTATAATTGTCACACTCAAAATTGTTAGTGATGAGCATATATCTACCTTATTCCTCTTCAATGTAAGGCAGAATGAGTTCCTGTTTTTACTGAGAATTTGAAATAGAAAAGGTCAGAATATCTCTGCTCTTTGACAGATGTAGAATGTTTGAACATTTCACTTTGTGTGTTTTATGTGTTAAGTTCCAGGCAGGGGAATAGAATTAAGTGATTATTTTGAAAATACAGGTACAATAAAGTTATGTTCATTAAACTAAGAAACAGATTCTAGAGCAGTCAGAAAATGAACTTCTTAACATCTACACTAGTGGCAGTTTCCTACATTGTGCTACCTGCTAGTAAGAGTCATTGCCATTCAGAGAGTGCATTTTTTTTTTCTTTTCAGTTTTGCTGGCCCCCCTAATTATCCATTTTCTGATGAATATTAACATGGAGGGCATTGCATGAGGTCTACCAGAAGGTCCTACGTGTGGATGGTGACACAGAGGATGTCTCTATGCTGGTGACTGGACACATCGCCTCTGGTTAAATCTC
>NW_022292313.1:0-5304 GCF_002776525.5 Piliocolobus tephrosceles
CACATCTATTCTGTGCGTGGTTCTTTCATAGCCTAGACATAATTCCACCTTATCCCTGAGCTCTGATTGTTGATTCTAGGCCTCTTTGATCAAATTGACTGCCCCCAAATGTTATACACATTTCAGCATTAAAGTCACTACACCTTTCCCAGTACCTTACACTTTTTTGTTTTATTTCATTTTTAAAAACTTAGAGTCAATGAGTAAAGATCAACAGTGGAAATACATAAATGCATACAATTTATGAATTTGGTATAGTGATATGGTGCCATGATAATTTAATAAAAGCATTGAGGAATTAATGTTATTTTAATATTAATAGTTCCCCAATTTTTATTATGGCAATTTTCAAACTTTCCAAAAATTTGGTAAATATAATACTGGAGACCTATGTTACCATTTGTATTCAAAATTACTAACATTTTGCAACGTTATATGGGGTATATCTGCATAAATACATATAATGTTTCTAGAACTTCTTCAAAGTAAATTGTAAAGATGCCAATTGACCCCTGGAGACCTCTCCAAGCATGTCACAGGAATGAAGATATTCTCCCAGTTACAGTGTCATTACTGTATCTAAGAACATCATCTACAGTGCCCTCACGTCATTTGGTATCCAGTCCATATTTGAATTTTCCATTGTTTAATCAAAATATCTTTTGTGGCTCTTCTTTTTTTAACCAGAATTCAATTGTTTTTATATTGTTGTATTTTGATATCAGTTAACTTGCTTTTCCCAGTTGTTGAAAGTTTCTGTAAATTAAAAGTTAGATGTGAGTATTTTATTACATTGGCTTAAATCTTTGGGGCAAGAAAATGTTTTTATCATGCTGTGTTTTTCAAACCGCACCACACTAGACTGCATACAATCACAGATTGCCCCACTATTGGTGAAGCTAGTTTTAAAAACTTGGTTAATCTAACAATGGTCACATCTATTGTTTTAATACATGTTTTCTCTTGAACAATTACTAGTAATCTGCTGGGAGCTAATTCTCAACAGAAGTAGTCATATTCCCATGACACATTTTCACATATGATTGAGTATACATCAGTGATTTGAACTTTTTTGTATTGTATTTCTGTTTTCTTCTTTATTATTTCTTATTTGTTATTTCCTTGGTGTTTTTACATAATCATTTACAATTTCAACCACTTGTTTAACTATTCTTACCTGACATTTAACTAAAAGTAATTTTTCAGCAAGTAAAAATAATATACTATTATTCCTCTAAGTCAGGGTAAAAATTAACTTCTTCCTTCAATTAGCAATGTATTGTGAATGTAATTACTGTAATGACCACCATCAGAGTAGACAAATGTTGTTCATTTTTTCATTCTCGCACTAATTACTATAGACTCACGGATTTTTGTGCTATGATTTTTAATTCATTTTACTTATTTTTAATGCTCGCATCTATTCAGTATATCTATCTATCTATCTATCTATCTATCTATCTATCTAAAAGAAGAATTTGATCAAAGACTCATGAGGGCAAGTATAAAAGACAAAGCACTTGTTTCATAGGAAACCCACTAGTGACATTTGGGATGTCACCATACAAATCCATCATACAAAAAGGAAAAGTAATGAAAGACTATGAAAGTTATCAGTTTTTATGTGTATATGTATATTTTCTAGTTCATCTATTATATATATATATATCATAGATGGCATATATGATATGTATGTTATATGTCAGATGAATTAGAAAACATTCATATATATGTATGCATTTTTGGTATCAATTAAGAAATCAGTTCTTTTTTCTTTTAGACATGCTTTCATGAGTCTTTGACCAAATTCTTGATTTCTGGCAGAATTTGATGCCTAAGGCTCAAAGAATCTTATATTATCCCAGCTCTGAAATTGGCCATGTCTCCTTCTAGTGGTTGGAGTTATTGAGAAACCAGGACAGGGTTCGTAGAGGTTGCTTTTGCTCAGAAATAGCATTTCAATTTTCTTAGGAGAGAGGGATATAAAATTAAGTTGTATGTAAAACATCATTTTTTGGCAAATACTCTCTGTTCAAATTTAGTGCTCTACATTATACAGCTTCTTTTACTTTGGTGATTTTAATATTAATACAACTTTTGGATTATCTGATGCTTTTCCATCTTGCTCATTTGCAGGTGGAATGTCATCCTTACTTCAACCAGAGAAAACTGCTGGATTTCTGCAAGTCAAAAGACATTGTTCTGGTGGCCTATAGTGCTCTGGGATCCCATCGAGAAGAACAATGGTAGTAAGAGATACAGGAAGTTTACCTAAAACACTGGTTTGCTAAAAAAAAAAATGAATCAGATCATGCTGTTTCCTGGAGTTCACTCACAGCTGACTTGGGGTGAGGGAAGAATGTGCATTTCTGACAAGATCCCAGCTGATGTTGAGGCTGCTGTTCAGGGGCCTCACTTGAGAAGCTCTGGTGCAGAGTGGACGCCTTAGTCTGTTTAGGGAGCCGCCTAACAAACTGTATCCCCAGCCTCAGGGCTTCAGCATTTCTGCCTTTCCTTCCAGGGTGGACCAGAACTCCCCGGTTCTCTTGGAGGACCCAGTCCTTTGTGCCTTGGCAAAAAAGCACAAGCGAACCCCAGCCCTGATTGCCCTGCGCTACCACCTGCAGCGCGGGGTTGTGGTCCTGGCCAAGAGCTTCAGTGAGCAGCGAATCAGAGAGAACATGAAAGTGAGGAGCCGGGCTGTGGGCCTCAGGGCTGCTGCACAGTGTCCTTCACACACGTACTTCTTGTAAGGCTCTCAGGACACCCTTGGGCCAGCTCCATTTCCCTGTATTTCCTATGCATGAACTCTTTGTGTACATCACAAGGATTTCTTCTGCTCTGACACAGGAGAGGCAACACAGGTGGAGAGAAATAGGATGGGATCAAAACCAGAGATTTGAATTAGCATTAAGTCAGAGATATCCATACCCCTCTGCTAGGGATATGTCTTTTTTTTTATTTTCTGTAATGAGGTGTTTGATTAGATGTTTTTTAGTCTCCAAATCATCGTGAAATTTTTTTTGTATATTTATGTAGTATTAATTCCTTATATTTATTCTCTTAGAATTTTGTCTTTGTGAATTGTTTGTTTAACTCTGCCTTTTTTTTATGAGGTGGTTGTTCATCTTTATTTTTATGTGTAGGAGACCATATTTATTCCAACATCTAAGGTTATAAGCCTAACCCAGTTAACACAAAGGCTTAATGCAAAAGCGTTTGTTGAGCTCAAGATTCCATGGTTAGAAAATTTGCCTGGGCTCAGCCTGAACTCAGTCCAGTCCTTCTGTTCTTAGCCGGGCTCTCATGTGCATGTGGCGCAGTGAGGCAGCTCTGCTTCAGGATGTCCATGGGGCATCTGTCTGAGCGCCCCCTTCTCCCATGCAGTTCTTTATCCTCCAGTCATCCAGCCCAGTATTCATCTCAGGACAGGGCACGACTCCAAGGCAGTGAGTGGACACGTGCAAAGCCTTTTCATGTCTAGGCTCAGAGCTGCCAACCATTGCTGCTGGGAAAGTCCATCACCTAATGCAAGTTACAGGATAGGTCAGACTCAAGGGGTGAGGAAATACACACCACCTCATATTATTACCTCTTATTGGAAGGAGCTGGAAATTCACAGAACCAAGCAAGTGGGTACAGGGACATGTGACTGCAGAGGGCAGTTCCTAATTAATCTATCATTTAGATGATATGTGTAAAATAATATATCAATAGGTATATATATGAATATATATAAATTGATATATTATTTCATATATTCTCAAGAATTCATCCAAGTCTCTAAAGAATTAACATCCAGAATACATACATATATATTTTTTTCTAATTAATCATATAGGTATATAAAATATGCATCATGTATAAATATATTATAAAACTTATGTCATACATATGACATATATCATGTATATGTGTATATGTCACTATTTGCTAAAACATTAAGTTAAATAAGTGAAAAAATCTATAGGATACTCTGAAATAGTGATACAGAGAATAAGAGAGAGTAAAAAATGACAACAATGAAACAATTGATGTATCTAGGTAATGGCATTCATTAAATGATTTAAAAATTATTTTTATACATTAGAAAATTCACAAAACAGAGGGGGGCGGAGCAAGATGGCCGAATAGGAACAGCTCCAGTCTCCATCTCCCAGCGCGAGCGACACAGAAGACCAGTGATTTCTGCATTTTCAACTGAGGTACTGGGGTCATCTCACTCGGGAGTGCCAGACAATCGGTGCTGGTCAGCTGCTGCAGCCTGACCAGTGAGAGCTGAAGCAGGGCGAGGCATCGCCTCACCTGGGAAGCACAAGGAGGAAGGGAGTCCCTTTTCCTAGCCAGGGGAACTGAGACATACAACACCTGGAAAATCGGGTAACTCCCACCCCAATACTGCGCTGTAAGCACACCGGCACATCGGAGAATATATCCCACACCCGGCCGGGAGGGTCCCACGCCCACGGAGCCTCCCTCCTTGCTAACACAGCAGTCTGCCGCAATCTAACCGCAAGGCAGCAGCAAGGCTGGGGGAGGGGCGCCCGCCATCGCTGAGGCTTAAGTAGGTAAACAAAGCCGCTGGGAAGCTCGAACTGGGTGGAGCTCACAGTAGCTCAAGGAAACCTGCCTGTCTCTGTAGACTCCACCTCTGGGGACAGGGCTCAGCTAAAGCAGCAAAGGCCCGTGCAGACGTGAACGACTCTGTCTGACAGCTTTGAAGAGAGCAGTGGATCTCCCAACACGGAGGTTGAGATCTGAGAAGGGGCAGGCTGCCTGCTCAAGTGGGTCCCTGACCCCTGAGTAGCCTAACTGGGAGACATCCCCCACTAGGGGCAGTCTGACACCCCACACCTCACAGGGTGGAGTACACCCCTGAGAGGAAGCTTCCAAAGCAAGAATCAGACAGGTGCACTCGCTGTTCAGCAATATTCTATCTTCTGCAACCTCTGCTGCTGATACCCAGGCAAACATGGTCTGGAGTGGACCTCAAGCAATCTCCAACAGACCTATAGCTGAGGGTCCTGACTATCGGAAAGAAAACTATCAAACAGGAAGGACACCTATACCAAAACCCCATCAGTTCGTCACCATCATAAAAGACCAGAGACAGATAAAACCACAAAGATGGGGAAAAAGCAGGGCAGAAAAGCTGGAAATTCAAAAAATAAGAGCGCATCTCCCCCTGCAAAGGAGCACAGCCCATCACCAGCAACGGATCAAAGCTGGTCAGAGAATGATTTTGACGAGATGAGAGAAGAAGGCTTCAGTCCATCAAACCTCTCAGAGCTAAAGGAGGAATTA
>NW_022292314.1:0-2325 GCF_002776525.5 Piliocolobus tephrosceles
GGGAGGTCCACTTAGGGGCCTTGGGCCTGATGGGGGAGAGCGGAGGAGGCAGGCATTGATCTGAGGGGGGAGGTCGTCAGAGAGGAGCGTGGGTCTGTGAGGGGCATGGGCTTAAATGGATTAAATTTCTATTCCAAAAGCGAATCCATTGACAGAATAGATTTTTAAAATATAGGATCAAACTATATACTCTCTAGAAGAAACTCAAAATTTTAGAACAAGTAGTTTAAAAGTGGATAGTCCATGGAAATGTAACCAAAAGAGCTGTGATATTTATACTAGGATTAGACAAAATAAAATTTAGTCAAAAACTGTGACAACAGGTAAGACATTAAATATTGGCATACCCTAGATATTGCAGAGCTCCAGTTCAGACTACCCCAATTAAGCAAATAACCCAATGACTGACAAAAATTGAATTCCTAGTGCCCATAGAATGTTTATTGTAATCTATTAGGTCTACAATAGCATTCTGTCTAAAGAAAATGTATATACCTTAATTTTAAAATACTTTATTTTCAAAAGAGCCATCAGTAAAGGAAAATCTCTTTGCTGGTAGAAAGTCTTTCCTTGATGTTGACTGCTGACTGATTAGGGTAGTTATAGGGTTGGACTTGCTGTGACAATGTCTTTTTTTTTTTTTTTTTTTTTTTTTTTTTTGTTAGAACAACTCAGCAAAATAAAATTCCTGTTTATTGTTGGACAACATTGTTTCACACATACATCAAACAGGCCAAAAAAAATAAACAGCAACTTCATAGACAAAAAAGGAAAAAAAAGAAACCTTTTATCTTTGGCCTTTTTAACCATCTCATACAAACCAACTACTTATAGTACAGCTAAGTACATACACAAAAAAGTTACTGGAATGCTCGGAATAAGATTGTTTTTCTGTTGTCGTTTTTGCTTTTTTTACAAGGTTTTTTTTCTCCTTTGAGATTATAATGAACATGGTCACACCACAAGTAAAGTCAGAAGTAGGACAGAGAACGCTCCGAAGGCTGGTTTGGTCATCCGAGATCATTAAAAATGGCTGACCCTAACAATATGTACAAAAATATAAAATGTAAATTAAAAATACAAACAAATTTCCTTTTTAAAGTACTTTTAAGAAAAAAAGCAGGGCCTTGGAAGTTCTGGTTCTTTTTTCCTCCCCTGTTGCAAATTCTCATGGTTTGGGTTGGGTGGTGGAGAACGCGTGTCATCTGCGGGTGGCACTGCCCACGGCGGGCGGGCGGGCGGGCCTCTCTACTCGAAGGTGACCGCGTTGAGATTCTGAGACGGGAAGTGGAGGGTGACTAGGTCACGGCGGCCTTTTTTTTTAGTTTAACTTTTCCTTTTTTGCTGTCTAGTCATCCTCATCGGTCTTCTGCTTCTTGGTATCAACATCGTCATCCTCATCATCTTCAGCTGCCCGCTTGCCCGTAGCTGACTCAGCTTCCTCATCTTCATCTCCATCCTCTTCCTCCCCATCACCTTCTTCCTCCTCCTCCTCTTCCTCCCCACCTTCATCTACCTCATTGTCAGCCTCCTGCTCCCCGTTTTCCTCATTAGCACTCCCGTTAGCAGGGGCGTCTCTTCCATTTTCTGCCTCTTCCACAACTGCCTTCTTCTCCTTTAAGTCCTTGGTGGTGATTTCGGAGCTGGTGTCTACGGCTGCGTCTGACATGGTGGGGCACGCCGGTGATCCGATGCAGGGGATTTAAAGAGAAAGCGAGAGTTCAGGGGCTCTGGCGATAAAGCTGCCGGAGTCCGCGGCGGCGGCGGAGGCGGCTGCGGCGAGCAAGGAGGCGGACGAGGAACAATGCAAAGATGGCTTTTCAGAGCAGCCAGTGGGGCGACAATGTCTTTTTCTAAAGGCAAAAATGAAATCTGCTGCACCAATTGACACTTCCTTTCCTGAAATATTTGTCACATTATGCTGTTTGATAGTACATTGCCCCTAGCAGAATTTATTGCAAAACTCAGTCAATTCTGTAATCCTGCCACTGCTTTAATTAAGTATGTGTATACAATATTCTAAATGCTTTGTCATTTCAACAATGCTCACAGCATCTTCATCTGGAGTAGAAACCATTTCACCAAACCCCTTTCTTTCCTCATACATAAAAAGCTACTCTTCATTTGTTAAAATTTATCAGGAGATTGCAACAATTCCGTAACATTCAAGCTCCAATTCTAATTCTAGTTCTCTTGCTATTTCCACCACATCTGCATTTACTCTCTCCACTGAAGTCTCGAATCCCTTAGTCATCCAGAAGGGTTGAAATCAATTTCTTCCAAAACTCCCAATAACGTTAACATTTGGCCCTCATCCCATGAATC
>NW_022292315.1:0-1313 GCF_002776525.5 Piliocolobus tephrosceles
CCCCAGGAATCTTCCTGCCACTTTGGGGTGCCCTGTGGGGAGAGACACTCACTCTAGGTGGAAACCAGGAACTCCATGATCCGCCCGGGTCAGGAGCGGGGGCTACCGACAAGGCACTGACCTCCGCCGTGGGAACCCAGCTACTTCTTCGGCTTCGCCGTTTTTCCGCGGCCTACCTCAACTTCCCTGCGGAACCCTGGGCACCTGTCCCCATCTCCCAGGGAACTTCTTGATGCTTTGGGGTGCCCCCGTGGGGAGAGACACGCACCCCGGATGGAATCCAGGGACTCCAAGACCCCCCAGGTTCGGGCGAGGGGTCGCCCCAGAAGGCACTGATGTCACAGTCTTTGGCCTCGCCGCTTTTTTTTCTCGACCTGCCTCAACCTCCCCCTGGAACCCTGGGTGCCTGTCCTTGTCCCCCGGGAGACTTCTTGCCGCTTTGGGGTGTCCCCGTGGGAAGAGAGACACACCCTGGGTGAGAGTCAGGGACTCCACAACCCCCCCCCACACACACACCGGGTCGGGCGCCGCGTTTACCGGGAAAGCACTGACAGTACATCCCGGGATAATGAACCTATTACGCCAGCTTTTTACCATTCTGGCTGTGCCGTATCCTCCCTCACCGCCAGGAACCGCAGCAGCGAGGCGAGCCAGCTCAAGCTCCAGCCTCCAGCACGCGCGGCGACTGCCTCCCCCTTCTCTAAACCAGGAACAGGGCAGCTACGGGTGGCCATGCAGAAAAACCTGTAATCACAAGCCGCCCCACTTGGCATCCCTTATATATAAGGTTTAATGCAAATGTAGTTCCTGGACTACATGTTCTGATTGGATGAGGGAAACCTCTAGGCCTATTCTGATTGGACTTTGTTATCATGTTCTGATTGGATGAGAGCAAGCATTAGCACACCCAATGAGAGCATGATAATAAAGTCCAATCAGAGTAAGCCTAGGGGTTCATCTTATCCAATCAGAACAGGTAGTCTAGGAGCCGCCATTGCCTAACCGCAGTATATAAGGCATGCTGAGGCGGCGAACACTTTAGGCGTCTCTGTGTCTTCGTGCACGGCTGTTCGTGTTAGCTTAGGAAGCCAGTTGCTGCACGTTCTGCTGATGGCTAATGCATGCTAGAGGCTGGAGGCTGGAGCCGGGGCCACCAAGGCTCGCCTTTCGCCTTGCTTTGCTGCGGTTGGCGGTGGCGACCTAGACTGTGGCGCCCTAAGGACGGTAGGAGGGCCTCCGGCAGCGGGAGGTGCTCCTGTCCCAGCGCTCCGTTCCCCACGTTGGAGGCTGGGGCCTGTGATATCGCACCTTGC
>NW_022292316.1:0-1060 GCF_002776525.5 Piliocolobus tephrosceles
ACCACTCCCATGCTGGTAGGAGGCCCCAAGAAGGTGACCCACGTCCCTGACTTTTCAATTTCTCTCAGAGCCAGTATCAATCAATCCTTATATGAGTGAATGTGTATCTTTCATCAGCTCAGGACCCGAAGCATCAGTCTCTATCTATCATGACTTCTATGAAGGCACAAGTTCTAGTTTGCTCCTTTCTTACCTTCTTCTGATTTCCCTGGAGACAAAAGTTTTTTTTGTTGTTGTTGTTGAGACGGAGTCTCCCTCTATCACCCAGGCTGGAGTGCAGTGGCCAGATCTCAGCTCACTGCAAGCTCCGGCTCCTGGGTTCCCGCCATTCTCCTGCCTCAGCCTTCTGAGTAGTTGGGACTACAGGCGCCCGTCACCTCGCACGGCTAGATTTTTGTGTTTTTTTAGTAGAGACGGTGTTTCACCGTGTTAGCCAGGATGGTCTCGATCTCCTGACCTCGTGATCTGCCTGTCTCGGCCTCGCAAAGTGCTGGGATTACAGGCTTGAGCCACCGCACCCGGCCAACAAAAGTTTTTTGTTTCTTTAGATGCTTCATGTTGGCCTCACAAAATGTGCAAGGTTGTTTTATCCCCTCCTCGGCTCAGAGATTACGGATTGTGCCAAGTCCTGTATGCCCAGTCTGTAGTTTCTGAGTTCTAAGCTTTGTTCTTAGTTAATTTTCCTCATAACATTTCAAGTAGGGGACAAATTGTCGTAATGTGGCATAATGTATGGTCTGTATTTTACAAGGAATAACTTAGTTTTGTTTAATTTGTCAATAGGTGTCCAGGAGAGGGGGCCGTATAAATATTTTATTTATATGATACCAAGAATAAGTTTCTTCAGATGAGACCCCCTCTCATGAATCCACAATAAATTCTCAAGCAGTTTTTGATGCAGAATAATGGAATGAATGGTTGGTCAGAGGCTGAGACGAAAAGATCTCTGCATTCAGGGCAGTCATTAAATGCAGTCCCTGCTACCATATCATGCAACTGTTGCTCACTGAGCTGTGGGAAACTAAGTTGGAAATTAAGTTTGCGTGAACAAAAATGTTAT
>NW_022292317.1:0-3064 GCF_002776525.5 Piliocolobus tephrosceles
CCCACTAGGGGCAGTCTGACACCCCACACCTCACAGGGTGGAGTACACCCCTGAGAGGAAGCTTCCAAAGTAAGAATCAGACAGGTACACTCGCTGTTCAGCAATATTCTATCTTCTGCAAACTCTGCTGCTGATACCCAGGCAAACAGGGTCTGGAGTGGACCTCAAGCAATCTCCAACAGACCTACAGCTGAAGGTCCTGACTGTCAGAAGGAAAACTATCAAACAGGAAGGACAACCATACCAAAACCCCATCAGTACGTCACCATCATCAAAGACCAGAGGCAGATACAACCACGAAGATGGGGATGAAGCAGGGCAGAAAAGCTGGAAATTCAAAAAATAAGAGAGCATCTCCCCCTGCAAAGGAGCGCAGCTCATCGCCAGCAACGGATCAAAGCTGGTCAGAGAATGACTTTGACGAAATGAGAGAAGAAGGCTTCAGTCCATCAAACTTCTCAGAGCTAAAGGAGGAATTACGTACCCAGCGCAAAGAAACTAAAAATCTTGAAAAAAGAGTGGAAGAATTGACAGCTAGACTAATTAATGCAGAGAAGGTCATAAACGAAATGACAGAGATGAAAACCATGACACGAGAAATACGTGACAAATGCACAAGCTTCAGTAACCGACTCAATCAACTGGAAGAAAGAGTATCAGCGATTGAGGATCAAATGAATGAAATGAAGCGAGAAGAGAAACCAAAAGAAAAAAGAAGAAAAAGAAATGAACAAAGCCTGCAAGAAGTATGGGATTATGTCAAAAGACCAAATCTACGTCTGATTGGGGTGCCCGAAAGTGAGGGGGAAAATGGAACCAAGTTGGAAAACATTCTTCAGGATATCATCCAGGAGAACTTCCCCAACCTAGCAGGGCAGGCCAACATTCAAATTCAGGAAATACAGAGAACGCCACAAAGATACTCCTCGAGAAGAGCAACTCCAAGACACATAATTGCCAGATTCACCAAAGTTGAAATGAAGGAAAAAATCTTAAGGGCAGCCAGAGAGAAAGGTCGGGTTACCCACAAAGGGAAGCCCATCAGACGAACAGCAGATCTCTCGGCAGAAACTCTACAAGCCAGAAGAGAGTGGGGGCCAATATTCAACGTTCTTAAAGAAAAGAATTTTAAACCCAGAATTTCATATCCAGCCAAACTAAGTTTCATAAGTGAAGGAGAAATAAAATCCTTTACAGATAAGGAAATGCTTAAAGATTTTGTAACCACCAGGCCTGCCTTACAAGAGACCCTGAAGGAAGCCCTAAACATGGAAAGGAACAACTGGTACCAGCCATTGCAAAAATATGGCAAAATGTAAAGACCATCGAGGCTAGGAAGAAACTGCATCAACCAACGGGCAAAATAACCAGTTAATATCATAATGGCAGGATCAAGTTCACACATAACAATATTAACCTTAAATGTAAATGGACTAAATGCTCCAATTAAAAGACACAGACTGGCAAACTGGATAAAGAGTCAAGACCCATCAGTCTGCTGTATTCAGGAGACTGAATACATGCAGAGACATACATAGGCTCAAAATAAAGGGATGGAGGAAGATCTACCAAGCAAATGGAGAACAAAAAAAAGCAGGGGTTGCAATCCTAGTCTCTGATAAAACAGACTTTAAACCATCAAAGATCAAAAGAGACAAAGAAGGCCACTACATAATGGTAAAGGGATCAATTCAACAGGAAGAGCTAACTATCCTAAATATACATGCACCCAATACAGGAGCACCCAGATTCATAAAGCAAGTCCTTAGAGACTTACAAAGAGACTTAGACTCCCATACAATAATAATGGGAGACTTCAACACTCCACTGTCAACATTAGACAGATCAACGAGACAGAAAGTTAACAAGGATATCCAGGAATTGAACTCATCTCTGCACCAAGCGGACCTAATAGACATCTAGAGAACTCTCCACCCCAAGTCAACAGAATATACATTCTTCTCAGCACCACATCACACTTATTCCAAAATTGACCACATAATTGGAAGTAAAGCACTCCTCAGCAAATGTAAAAGAACAGAAATTATAACAAACTGTCTCACAGACCACAGTGCAATCAAACTAGAACTCAGGACTAAGAAACTCAATCAAAACCGCTCAACTACATGGAAACTGAACAACCTGCTCCTGAACGACTACTGGGTACATAACGAAATGAAGGCAGAAATAAAGATGTTCTTTGAAACCAATGAGAACAAAGATACAACATACCAGAATCTCTGGGACACATTTAAAGCAGTGTGTAGAGGGAAATTTATAGCACTAAATGCCCACAAGAGAAAGCAGGAAAGATCTAAAATTGACACTCTAACATCACAATTAAAAGAACTAGAGTGGCAAGAGCAAACACATTCAAAAGCTAGCAGAAGGCAAGAAATAACTAAGATCAGAGCAGAACTGAAGGAGATAGAGACACAAAAAAACCTCCAAAAAATCAATGAATCCAGGAGTTGGTTTTTTGAAAAGATCAACAAAATTGACAGACCGCTAGCAAGACTAATAAAGAAGAAAAGAGAGAGGAATCTAATGCACGCAATAAAAAATGATAAAGGGGATATCACCACCGACCCCGCAGAAATACAAACTACCATCAGAGAATACTATAAACACCTCTACGCAAATCAACTAGAAAATCTAGAAGAAATGGATAATTTCCTGGACACTTACACTCTCCCAAGACTAAACCAGGAAGAAGTTGAATCCCTGAATAGACCAATAGCAGGCTCTGAAATTGAGGCAACAATTAATAGCATACCAACCAAAAAAGTCCAGGACCAGATGGATTCACAGCTGAATTCTACCAGAGGTAGAAGGAGGAGCTGGTACCATTCCTTCTGAAACTATTCCAATCAATAGAAAAAGAGGGAATCCTCCCTAACTCATTTTATGAGGCCAACATCATCCTGATACCAAAGCCTGGCAGAGACACAACAAAAAAAGAGAATTTTAGACCAATATCCCTGATGAACATTGATGCAAAAATCCTCAATAAAATACTGGCAAACCGGATTCAGCAGCACATCAAAAAGCTTATCCACCATGA
>NW_022292318.1:0-12358 GCF_002776525.5 Piliocolobus tephrosceles
GCCCCAGCTGCTGTGTGTCCAGCTGCTGCAGGCCCCAGTGCTGCCAGTCTCTGTGCTGCTAGCCCATCTTCTGGCAAACAACCTGCTGCAGGACCACCTGCTGCCACCCTAGCTGTTGCATTTCCAGCTGCTGCCATCCTTCCTGCAGTATCTCCAGCAGCAGTAGCTCCTCCTCCTGTGGCTTCAGCTGCTTCAGGCCCTCCTGCTGCATCTCCAGTTGCTGACACCCCAGCTGATGCCAGACCACCTGCTGCAGAACTCAATGTTTTCAACTCAACTGCTGTGTGTCCAGTTGCTGTCATCCCAACTGCTGCCAGACCACGTGCTGCTGCCCAACCTGCTTGTAGTGCATCTTGCTGCTAAGACTCTCATCTGGACTCACCCGATTCTCATCAACCAGCATTCTTGATGTAGCTCATCTATGAGCTGAGTCATGGGAAGCTAGTTGGAAAACTTCAGTTCCAACCAATTCTTAGATTGAATCTGGGCTCCAAATATATGCTCCCCCCACATTTTACCTCTCTACCAAATGAACATGAGTTGTAATTTGCTCCAAAATCTGTCAACTATCTTAATTGAAATATTTGCTCTCTGCCATAATTTCTCATATGGAGCTATTCCATTTTAAACAAATATTTACCTAAATAAATATTAAATAAATTTTCAGGCATAGAAATATACAGATACTGTGTCTCATTATTTTTCTTTTTTGGGTGTGGTCATCATCAGTCATTTTTCTGTTGTTCTTCTCTGCAGAGGTGCCACAGCATGTAATTTCAGGGGCACCACCTCTATTTCCTCAGCACACTTTATTCTAATATACAATGGTGGTTTCTTAGAGCAAGCAACTGGAACTCTCTTCTTGAAGAGTTTCTCTAGCCAAGGGGCAAGCTCTGGACTGTAGAGTTAAAGCCTCTCGGAACAGCACTCAACAAATGAGTAGGGGTTGGTGAACACATGCTTTAGTTATTTCTCCTCCAGTTCGGAGCATGTTGTACCAGCCTGTCAGAAGTCCTCAGAGACACCAAATTCCAGCTGCCTACAGGGCTATTCTGATCATTAACTCACCTTGTATTCACTTCCCTCCCTTTCCTGGAGCATTTTTTGTGTTCCATACAGCACTTCTTGGGACCACCTCCCAAATATACTCCTGGGTCTGCTCCAGTGGGTACCCAATCTAAGACACTAGTGTTCCTAACCTCAGTATTAGTGCCCTTCAAAACATTTTTCCTTTTTTATTGATATATAATAGATGCACATATAAAATTTTGATATATCCACATAATGTGTAAAGATCCAATCAGGGTAATTGGATTATCCACATCACAATGTATCTTTTCTTTATGGTAGGAACATCTGAATTATTCTTTTGTAGCTACTTTGAAATGTTTAATAGATTATTGTTAACTATAGTCATCCTACAGTTATATTGAATACTAGGTCATATTTTTCTCTCTAACTTATATTTGTACCCATTAATCAACCTCTTCATTTCTCAAAGGCACCCTCCTCTGATTCTGATAACCAGCAAACTATTATTTATCTTCATGAGTTCCATTCCATTAGCAATTTGTCTTTCTGTGCTTGGCCTATTTCACATAACATAATTAAATCATTTTTATACAATATCAGTGGTTACCCTGGTGTCACGGTCAACTCTTGAGTATACTGTCTACTAAATAGGTAAATGTTCTAAATATTTTTCTCCCCCTCCTCCTCCTCCTCCTCCCTCCTCCTCCTCCCCCTCCTCCTCCTCCTCTCTTCTTCTTCCTTCTTCCTCCTTCTCTTTCTTCTTTCTTCTTCTTCTTCTTCTTCTTCTTCTTCTTCTTCTTCTTCTTCTTCTCAGTTTTGGCACAGTTATCTCTGAACTAGTTGTCTTTAATCTCTCTCTCTCTTTCTCTCTCTCTCTCTGCTTTATTTATTTATTTTGAGATGGAGTCTTGCTCTGTCATCCAGGCTGGAGGGCAGTGGTGCCATCTCAGCTCATTGCAACCTCCACCTCCCAGGTTCAAGCGATTTTCCCACCTCAGCCCCCCAAGTAGCTGGAATTACAGGTATGTGCCACCACCGCCAGCTAATTTTTGTATTTTTAGTAGAGATGGGGCTTCACCATGTTGGCCAGGCTGGTCTCAAACTCCTGACCTCAAGTGATCCATCTGCTTCAGCCTCAAAAAGTGCTGGGATTACAGGCATGAGCCATCACACCCGGTCTTCAGTCTCTTTTTCTTCCACATTATTATATCTGAAGGATAAGGCAGAATTGCCATGTTAGTAACTTCTATTCTAAAAGAAACTGTGTTTAAGAGGTGTGTTAAGTTGGATTCACTCAAAATAGAACCGGAAACAAGGATTCTTGGATGAGTGGTTTATAAGAAAATGCTCTCAGGAGAAATCAGTAAGAAACTGGGAGGCAGAATAGAGGAGTTAAAGAACCTAAGGCAGAACATGGTTTTTGTTGAATGATTTTCTCTTCTGACCCCATAGGAAGCTCTAGAGTGTGAATAGTATCACAGCCCCATCTTTCTGAGAGGCAAGGCTGTTGGAATTTTGCACTCAGACATCAGTTACCACTAGCTCTGGGTCAACCTGTGGGAGAGGAAGAAGATTCGAAGGTGGTCCAGTCCTCCAGATGAGGTATCAATTAGGTAAACATAAAAAAAAAAAAAAATGAACTTCTAAAGCCACAACAAAGCAATTAGTTTAAAGAGAAAAAAGTGCATAAAAGAAAAAAATTACAGCTGTTCTGTGTAATAAAAGAAGTACCATTTAGGTAGACTTGAGGCAATCTGTGTGTGTGGTTCTCTTTCACTGTTTATTATTAATAAATTGGTCTATGCATATTTCTGCCTCTTTTTCTGCACAACAGGAGGGCACATGTTATCAGGGGATCATACAATTGAAAAATTAAATTGATATTCTCCAACAAGATTTTTTATCAAAACTAGGATTCTGTCTCACAGCAGAAATAGAAAAATGTGTAGAAGGAGGCATATTTGAACCTAATACATCTAACATAAGAGCTGTGAATTGCAACAGCCACTGAAATAGAAAGTCCTCAGTAAACTGCATCTCATGAATTGATTTAAACTTATTTAAAGGAAGGGACTTAAACTGATAGGGAAGTTCTATATAGAGTATAGCCTGTGCACTTGGGAATTAGACAGAGTTGGGACTGAATTCTGACTGTAGTACATACCAGCTATGTTCTTGTACATGTTAACTATCTCAGCCTAGGCTTTCTTTTCTTTAAAGAAAGGATCACAATAGCCACAAAACGTAGTAAGGATGTCATAAATATTCAATGAGATTGGCAAGTAAAAGCATGCTCCTCTTTTTTTTCCCAATAGTGCTCATATATCTTTTTTAAAACTTTTTATTTAGAAAAAACTATAAATTCACAGAAATTTAAAAAAAAAAGTACAGCAAAGTCCTATGCACCCTTCACCCAGTTTTCCCCAGTTGTCACATATTCCATCACTAGAGTACATAGCAAACTCCAGAAACTGACGTTGGTAAAATTCACAGAACTTGTTCTAGTTTTATCAGTTTTACATGCACTTATGTGTATGTGTATGTGTATATGCATGTATATGTCTGTGTATGTTTGTCTGTAGATGTGTGGATAACTTAGAAGGAATGGATGAATTCCTAGAAACATAATACCTACCAAGACTGAATCATGAGGAATAGAAAATCTGAGTAGTCCAATAATGAATAAGAAGATTAAAGTAGCAATAACAAACCTCCCAGCAAAGAATAGTCCAATACCAGATAGCCTCACACGTGAATTCTACAAGCATCTGAAGAAGGATTAATGTCAATCCTTATCAAACTCTTCCACAAAAAGTGAAGAGGAGGGAATACTTCCAACATCTGTTTATAATGCCAGCATTACTCTTTACCAAAGCCAGATAAGGACACTACAAGAAAAGAAAATTATAGGCCAATGTACTTTATAAATATAAATGCAAAAATAAAAAATACTCAACAGGATACCAGGAAACCTTATTCAACAACATATTAAAAAGATCATTCACTGTGATCAAGTGGGATTCACTCAGGTGATGCAAGGTTAGGTCAACACACATAAATCAATAAACATGATACGCCACATTAATAGAATGAAGGACAAAAAGCATTTGATCATTTAAGTAGATGCAAAAAAAAAAGCATTTTATAAAATTCAAAATCTTTTAATGAAAAAACTCACAACAAATTACGTATAGAGGGAATGTACCTCAACATAATAAAGGTCACATATGACAAACCCATAGCTGACATCACGCCGAATAGGGAAAAATTGAAAGCATTCTCCCTAAGAACTGGAACAAGACTAGGATGCCCACTTTCACCACTCCTATTCAACACAGTACTAGAAGCCCTAGCCAGAGCAATCAAGCAAGAGAAAGAGATAAACGGCATTCAAATTTGAAAAAAGAAAGTCAAATTATTTGTTTGCTGAATGAAATTGGACCCCTTTCTCTCACCGTGTACAAAAATCAAGATGGATCAAAGACTTACATGTAAAACTTGAAACTATAAAAATGCCAGAAGAAAACTTAGGAAAAACTCTTCTGAACCTTGATCTAGCCAAAGAATTCATAACTAAGATCTCAAAAGCACAGGTAACAAAAGCAAAAATTGGCAGACGGGACTTACTTAAACTAAAAAGCTTCACACAGCAAAAGATGACATGATCTTATATCTAGAAAATCCTAAAGGCTCCACCAAAAAACTTTTGGATTTGATAAGCGAATTCAGTAAAGTTTCAGAATATGAAATCAACAAGCAAAAATCAGTAGCATTTGTATACACTGATAATGATTCAGTTGAATACCAAATCAAGAAGGCAATCTCATTTATAATAGCTATAAAAATACTGACGAATATATTTATTGAATGAGGTGAAAGATACCTGAAAGGAAAACTACAAAACAGTAACAAAAGAAATTACAGACAACACAAACAAATTGGAAACATCTCATTCTCATGGATCAGAAGAATTAATGCTGTTAAAATGACCATACTACCCAAAGCAGTCTACAGATTCAATGCAATTCCTACTGAAATACTAATGTCATTTTTAAAGGAATTAGGGGGAAAAAACTCCTAAAATTGATAGGGAAGTGAAAAACAGAGTCCAAGTAACTAAAGCAATCCGAAGGGTTGGGGTGGGGGGAAAGCTGGAGGCATTACATTACCTGTTCTCAAATTATATTAAAAGGCTATAGTAACAAAAACAGCATGGTTTGGGGTTAAAAATAGACACATAGATCAGTGGAACAGAATAGAGAACGCAGAAATACAGCCGCAAGCTTACAGCAAACTGATTTTTGACGCAGTTGATAAGAACATACACGGAAAAGGCTATCCTGTTCAATGAATAAATGATGCTGGGTACATTGGATTGCCTTTGCAGAAGAATGAAACTGGATCCCTTTCTCTCACTATGTATAAAAATCAACTCAAGATGCACTAAAAGCTAAAATGTAAGACATGAAGCTATAAAAAATACTAGAAGAGGCCGGGCGCGATTGTTCATGCCTTTAATCCCAGTACTTTGGGAGGCTGAGGCAGGTAGATTGCTTGAGGTCAGGAGTTCAAGACTAGCCTGACCAACATGGTGAAACCCCGTCTCCACTAAAAATACAAAAATTAGCCAGGCATGGTGGTTGGTGCCTGTAATCACAGCTACTCCGGAGGCTGAGGCAGGAGAATCACATGAATCTGGGAGGTGGAGGTTGCAGTGAGCCGAGATCAAGCCATTGCACTCCAGCCTGGGCGACAGAGCAAGATTCTGTCAAAACAAACAAACAAACAAACAAACAAACAAACAAAAAACAAACAAACAAACAAAAAAAAAAACTAGAAGAAAGCCTAGGGAAAACTCTTCTGAACATTGATCTAGCCAAAAACCTCATGACTATGCCTTCTAAGGCACAGGCAACAAAACAGAAAACAGGCAAATACGATTTATCTAAACTAAAAAGCTTCTGCACTGTGAGAATTAAAGAAAGAGGAAAGAAACACAAAAGACGGGTTTCTTTTAGAGAAAACAACCCTAAGAGGAGGGTTTGGCCGAGTTAGGTTGGAGGCACACTCTTTTACAGACTAAGAGTTTTTAAGGATTTAGGGGTGGGAGAGCTTATTAGAGGCTTGGAAGGCTTCTGTGTCTCTTTGCTGTGCTTACCTGGGAGGGAAAGTTGTGTGTCTATTCCCATGCAGGCACAGTCCCTGAGTCTGCTTTTAACTTCCCTATCTTAATACATGTGAAGGGAAAGGAATGTGCTTATTAAGGCCCACTGTTTTACTGGAGCCCATTATAGAGGGTGAAGTTTGGCAGTTACCCAAGGGACTTTCCCCCTGCTTCCCTCTGTGCCTGAGCTGTCTTATCTGTGTTTTACTGTCTGCTCTTTCTGGCTGCTTGTAATTAAAAGAGAAGTGATTTCCTTGAAATGCATGAGGCTGGAAAGGGAGCTGGAACTTAAAGTGGCAGCGTTTGTCCAAGATGATGGTACTCCTGGTCTGTTGTGCACTGCAAAAGACATAATCAACAGAGCGAACAGGCAACCTGCAGAATGGGAGAAAATATCTGCAAACTATCCATCCATCCAACAGGGGATTCATATCCAGAATTTACAAGGAACTCTAACAACAAAAATATCACAAATAGTCCCATTAAAAAGGGGAAAAGGACATGAATAGACATTTTTCAAAAGAAGACATACAAATGGCCAATAAGCATATGAAATAATGCTCATCATCACTAATCATTAAATAAATGCAAATTAAAACCACAATAAGAGATCATCTCATATCAGTCAGAATAGCTGTTATTAAAAAGACAGAAATAACAAATGTTGATGAAGATGCAGCTGAAAGGGAACCCATAAACAGTTGTTGAGAAGGTAAATTAGTATAACCTCTACGGAAAACAGTATGGAGATTTCTCAAAGAACTAAAACTGGAACTACCATTTGATCCAGCAACCCCATGACTGAGTGTTTACCTGAAGGAAAAGAAATCATTATACCAAAAGTATACCTGGACACATATGTTTATCGCAGCACTATTTATAGCAGCAAAGGTATGGAATCAACCTAAATATCCATCAATGGATGCCTGGATAAAGAAAATGTGCTATATACAAACAGTGGTATACTCTTCAGCCATAAAACATAATGAAACCATGTCACTTGCAGAAACATGGATGGAACTGGAGGCCATTATCTTAAGTGAAACAACTCAGACATAGAAAGACAAATACTGCGTGTTCTCAGTTATAGTGGGGCCAAATGATGCGTACGCATGGACGTAGAGTGTGGAATGACAGACAACGGAGAGTCTGAAGGGCAGGGGTGTAGGAAGGGGTTGGATGATGAGAAATTACTTGATGGGTAGGATGCACGTTATTTCAGTGATGGATACTCTAAACGTCCTGACTCGACCATTATGCAACATATCCATGTAATAAAATTATACATTGACACCAATAAAATATTTTTAAAATGTCTGAATTGGAAAGGAAGAAGTCAAATTGTTTCTGTGTGCAGATGACATGATCTTATATGTAGAAAACCCTAAAGACTCCACTGAGAAACTGTGAGAACTAATAAACAAATTCAGTGAGGTTGGAGAGTATAAAATCAACATACAAAACCCAGTAGGTTTTCTATACATTAAAAGCAAACTAGTTGAAAAGAAATCAAGAAAACTATTTCATTTACAATAGTTATAATAAAAAAGTAAAATAAAATACTCAGGAACAAGTTTAACCAAGAGAGTGAGGATATCTACACTGAAAACTGTAAACACGAATGAAAGAAATTGACGAAAATACAAATAAATAGAATGATATCCTGTGTTTATGAACTGAAAGAATCAATATTGTCCAAATATTCTTAAAGCAATCTACAGATCTCATGCAATCTCTATAAATACACCAATGACATTATTCACAGAAATAGAACAAAAGTTCTAAAATTTGTATAGAACCACAAATAAAGAACATAGCTAGAAGCATCACACTCCCTGACTTCAAAAGAAACCACAACACTGCAGTAACCAAAATACCATGATTCTGACATAAACACAGACACGTAGACAAATGGAATGGAATAGAGAGACCAGAAATAAAGTCACTCATTTACAGCCAATTGATTTTCAACAAAGACGGCAAGAATGGGGGAAGGACAGTTTCTTCAATAAATTGTGTTAGGAAAACTGGGTATCCACATGCAGCAGAATGAAATTAGTCCCTTATTTCTTACGGTATACAAAAATCAGTTCAAATGAGTTAATGGCTTGAATGTAAGATCAGAAGCTACGAAATTTTTGGAAGAAACCACAGGGGGAAAGATTCATGACACTGGTCTTGGTAATGACTTTTTGAATATGACCTCAAAAGCACAGGCGATGAAAGAAAAATTAGATGACCGAGATTACATCAAACTAAAAAGGTTCTGCACAACAAAGGATACAACAAGAAGAGTTAAGAGATAACCTACAGAATGGGAGAAAATATCTATAAGGTATACATCTCATAAGGGGTTAATATCCAAATGTACAAGGAGCTCAAACAGCTCACAAACAAGAAAACAAAAACCTGATTAAAAATGGGCAAAAGACCTGACTAGACATCTCTCAAAAGAAGACATACAAATGGCTAACAGTTTTGTGAAAAAGTAATCAACATTACTAATCATTAGGGAAATACAAATCAAAACCACATTGAGATATCACCTTACTCCTGTTAGAATGGCTATCATAAAAAAGACAAAAGATAACAAGTATTGGCAAGGATATGAAAAAAAATCCCTTGTACACTGTTGGTGGGAATGTAAATTAGTTCAGCCATTATGGAAAACAATATAAGCATCCCTCAAAAAAATTAAAAATGGAATTACCATATGATCCAGCAATCCACCTCTGGGTACAGTATGTATCTAAAGGAAATGAAATCAGTATGTTGAAGAAATAACTGCATGTCCACATTTATTGCAGCACTATTCACAATTGTGAAGATATGCACACAATGCAAGTGTCCACCAACAAATAAGTGGATAAAGAAAATGCAGTATATACTCAGTGCAGTACTATTTGGCCATAAAAAGAAGGAAGTTCTGTCATTTGTGGCAACATGGATAAATCTCAGGGAAATCATGCTAAGTGAGGTATACCAGTCACAGAAAGACAGATAGCACATGATCTCACTCACATGATCGCACTCAAAAAAGTTGATATCATAGAAGTAGAGCAGAAAATGAAGATAACCAGAGGCTAGGGGTAGCTAGAGAGTCATGGGCTTGAGGAGATACTGGTCAAAAGATATATAATTATAGCTGGACAGGCGGAATGAGTTCAAGAGGTCTACTGTGTAGCATAGTAACTACAGTTAATGATGATATATTGTACATATTGTATTCTTGAAAAATTCTGACAATGGATATTAAGTGTTCTCACCTGGATATTAAGTGTTCTCACCACAAAAAAATGATAAGAATGAGAGGTAATGCATTTATGAGCTAGATTTAACCCTTCCACAATGTATACACATTTCAAAATATTATGCTGTACATGATAAATACAATATTATATGTCAATCTGAAAAATAACTGATTGTTTTTAATTTCACTGAGCTTGAGCTCTTTCTATATTCAGCACATCATGCAAGACACAGTAGCGGGGTTAGATAGATTCTTAAAAGCATTATACAGATGTTACACAGTGTTAAGGAGCCTGGGTGAAGCACAGACAGCCTCTCCTGGGACTGTTTGTTACAGCTGTTTGTAAATCTACAATTATCTCAAATGTCTTTTGTAAAAAGTGAAAACACACACCTGCATTATGTTAACAGACAGTTAGAGGCATTTTAAAAAACCAATGAGTTATGGAACAAAAATGGGACTATGTCTTCCAGAGTCTAATAGACCTGCCGGAGAGACATGACACAAAATATAGGAGAGCAAAGTATCAACTTAAGAAACTGTGACCTATTAGTAACACCAAGTATAAAAATGTAAGGATATAGAACATGACCCCAAATTTAAAACATCCAGGGAAACCCATTTCAGCAGTGTAGAGGTCACCAAGGCCACATGTAGGCATCGCTGTCCCTTTGCTCATGGCTTAATAATGACCCACAGACTAGGAATGCCACACTGAGCAGATGGGCTTTCCTCACTATTGGTCACTAGAGGGAATGCCTAACTGGAAGTGTGACTGACTGATCAAATCCCATTTTAGTAGAGGGTACCAGAAGCGAGAGTGAGAAATGCAATTCCAGATGCAGGGAATCACATGAACAGCCCTCTGTGGAGGAAGAGGAAGAGAATGTGGTCTAGAAGATGCCACCAAGGTGTGAATCATGAGAGAAGGCAGACATGATAGATCTTTTTACATCCAGACAAGAAAATTTTGTTTTTAACAAGTTTAAACCATTAAATGGGCAAACATTATTGTATAATTTGATCATCAATTAGTTATTAAGTAAACAAAAACAAGGAAAATGTGGTAACAACAGGACAGCTGGGCAGTATATAAGAGGCTGTGGCCCAAGGATACTTCCAAACTTGAGAATCTCATTCTTCTAGAAACTCACCCAGAACCTCCACCCTCTGACACCATGGTCAGCTCCTGTTGTGGCTCTGTCTGCTCCGAGCAGAGCTGTGGCCTGGAGAACTGCTGCCACCCCAGCTGCTGCCAGACCACCTGCTGCAGGACCACCTGCTGCCGCCCCAGCTGCTGTGTGTCCAGCTGCTGCAGGCCCCAGTGCTGCCAGTCTGTGTGCTGCCAGCCCACCTGCTGCCGCCCCAGCTGCTGCATCTCCAGCTGCTGCCGTCCCTCTTGCTGTGAATCCAGCTGCTGCCGCCCCTGCTGCTGCCTGCGTCCAGTCTGTGGCCAAGTCTCCTGCCACACTACTTGCTATCGCCCAACCTGTGTCATCTCCACCTGCCCCCGCCCCTTGTGCTGTGCCTCCTCTTGCTGCTAAATCTCTCCTTGTGATATTTGTCATACTATGAATGTCTTCATTAGTCATGTAAAATGCACTGTAGCCAGCCAGTCACTGGAAAAATGAACGCTTCTCTGCCAATTTGTCTCATGTGGCATTCAGAGTGGACATTGAGCTCTTCTAGGAAATGACAGACATAAACACATTCATGAAAATATGTTGTGCCAGGCCCCAATGCAGTTATTTTCAGATGAGCAGTGTCTTCATTCAAAGAGGACACTAACTATGATGATCTCATATAATATTGTTTTCATATATTAATAAACAGCCACTTCCCTAATACTGAAATCTCCTGATTTGTTAGTGATTTCATTGTGTCTCTGTGTGTGTGTGTGTGTGTGTGTGTGTGTTTGTGTCTTTACCTGTCACTTCACATCAAGGGCCATCTCTCTTCAAATGCAGGACAGCATGTTTAAGAGCCTGGGCTCTTGATTCATGTTACCTGATTGGAATCACGACTCCCCTAGGTATTTGTTGTGTGGCTTGGGGCAAGATGTTTAACCTCCTCAGGCCTCAGTTTTTTTCTCTGAGAATAGAGATAATGCATTATGTTCTTTAAATGTTCAGAGACATAACTCATGTAATATACTCACCACATGGCCTGGTACATAATGCAGTATAGGCTCTTAATGTATTCAGCTTCTGGCCAAGTGTGGTGGCTCCCATCTGTAATCCCAGCACTTTGGGAGGCTGAGTGGGTGGATCACTTGAGGCCAGGAGTTTAAGACCAGTGTGGGTAACATGATGAAGTCCCTTCTCTACTGAAAGCACAAAAATTAGTTGGGTGTGGTGGTGCACACCTGCAGCCCCAGCTACTTGGGAGGCTGAAGCAGATGAATCACTTGAACCCAGGAGGAGGAGGTTGCAGTGAGCCGAGATCGTGTCACTGCACTCCAGCCTGGGTGACAGAGCAACTATGGCTCAATAAATGAAGGAACAAATACAAGTTCTGCTGTTATTATATTGAAACAGTACCCTGGGCTAGAATAATATCTTAGAATAATGTTCTTTTTGACAGAACAGCAAGAAAATTAGTATCATTGTTGGACTGTCTTCTATAACTCAAAATTAAGTTTTGGTATATGCCTCAAATGTCCCTTAAAAACTCCAGCAAGTTGAACACCATGAAGTCATCTACATTTTGTCTGACTGTATTTCTACTTCCAGTATGTTCCATTATTGGTTGTGGAAATTTTGAGTGTTCTCCCTAGCTCAAGTACCTTTTTCTTATTTCCTTCCTTCCCCCTCTCTCCCCTTCTAATCCCTTTACCTTCCCTCCACCTGCCCTCCCCTTTGCTTGCCTTCCTTCCTTCCTTCCTTCCTTCCTTCCTTCCTTCCTTCCTTCCT